>NW_028291226.1:0-190482 GCF_041222555.1 Hakea prostrata
GATATGATTAGAGAAAGGATCAAGTCTTCTTAGTCAAGACATAAATCTTATGCTGAGAAGAGAAGGATCGATTTGGAATTTCAAGTTGAGGAGAAAGTTTTCTTAAAGATTTCACCTATGAAAGGTGTGATGAGATTCAATGTTAGGGGAAAGCTTAGCCCTCTTTTCATCAGACCTTTCTAGATTCTTGCAAAGGTTGGACCTGTTGCATATCATTTGGCCTTGCCTCCATCTCTTGCTAGAGTTCATGATGTGTTTTATGTTTCGATGCTTTGGAAATACATAGAGAATCCAGAACACATATTACAACAAGCACTCGAAAGACTTAGTGCTGATCTTACCTATGATGAAGAGATAACCGAAATCCTAGATAAGAAGGACAAACAATTGCGGAATTGCACCATCCCTTTGGTGAAGATTCGATGGAAGAACCATACCCCTGAAGAAGCTTCTTGGGAGATGGAAGAAGACATGAAGGAGAAGTTTCCTCATCTTTTTGGAAGTACAAGTATGCTCTAAATTTTGAGGACGAAATTTCTTTTAAGGGGGGGGGGGAATGCGAAATCCAGCCCTATCCTAACCTTGACCTTGACCCGGAAACCCGGTTGTTTGTAGGTCCGAAGACCTAGAGTAAAGGAAGAAGCCAACTATGGGCCATCTCAGTGGAAGACATGGTGTTTGACCCAGAACCCATGGAAGGTGATGATGGAGTTCCATACTTGGAAGTCTATGCTGATCTGGAAAGGAAGCTGCAGCTTGATGAAGGTGAGTCAAGTTGATGGACTTAAAGTATAGTTGGACATGATTCGAAGGCATTTCTCTATACTAGGTAAGTCATATGTTGTGTTGGCCTCCAATTCCCTGTCTGGGCCTTGCTGATCAGCTTGGTCGACTGGTTGGTGGATTGGGACAATCGACCAAGCAATCGACCAACAGGTCTAGTAATCCAAGAAAATCCTCTGTTTAGGGTTTTTCACTTTCTATTTAAGTAAACTTCGTGTTTCTTAGTATCCTTTGCCTCCAATACTGTAAAACCAAGCCCTAACCTTGACCCGGAAACCTTGTTATTTGTAGGTCCAGTGACCCGAAGTAAAGTAAGAAGTCAGCTTTGGGCCATCCCAGTGGAGGACTTGGTGTCTGGCTTTGAATCCATGAGAGTTGATGATGAAGTTCTATTTATGGAAACTGAATCTTGATGAAGATCGGATTAGTTGATGGACTTGGAGTGCTCTCTATCATGGTTTGAAGGCATTTCTACCTATTAGGTAAGTCATTTGTTATGTGTGCAAAACCCCTTTAGGATTGGATTTGATCTGGGTCTTCATTTCCCTGTTTTGGAATTGCTGTCAGCATTGGTCGACTGATTGGTCGACTGGACCAGTCAACCAATCCACTCGACCAATGAGTGCTGTCTTTGGCAATTAGGTCTTGCTTGCTCTATTTAACTCCAATCTCGGGTCTACTTCGTATTTGCTGCCTCCAAACTCTTTGGAACGAACCAAAGACCTCTGCAAGTAATCTCCCTTGCATCCTTGGTGATTTTCTTGACGGATCTTCGTCGAAACTCTTCCTTTTGCATCAAAGGTATGTCTACACTCTCTTCTTCTCCTCCATCTCTGTTTTTCTTTCCTTTTTGAGTTGAGACAGTAGAGGAGATGCTGCATTCTCTGTTGCAAACATCTCTGGACTTGTCTCTCATGATCATCCTAAGGATTAATGGCTAGAACAATGATCTTAACCATGATCATTGCAAGCTTTTGAAGGAATCATGATCAAACCATGATCTAGTCTTTGTTTAACTTCTAATTGGAATTCTGATCTCCTTGGATCTTCTACATTGATCATGTTAGTAGTCAATTGCTGTGTTTTCTTTTCATGATCCATGATCTATCAATCTCTAGTTGTTTCTCTTCTACCATACCATGTTTTCTTCATGAATCATGATAGTTACATATATGGTAGGTTTGGTTTCCTTATTTAGATTTATGCTTTGAAGCCTATTTCCTTGAAGATCTAAGTATGCTTCTCATGAATACTTTACCTGAAGCAATGATCCATTCTTCTATTGTTCTTGTCTTTGATTTCTATCTTGAATTCTTCAAGATCCATGGTTGATCTAATTATGGTAACTTTTTGTTTCCTAATTTGGATCTTGATGGCTTGATTCGATTAGTGTTTTGAGGTCCCCTATATGTTAGGATACTACTGATGTAGTTTACCCCTTGATTAGTACCCTTTTGAACCACCAAATTCGGATTTTATATCTTAAAACTCTGTTTTTTTAGGCTACTGTCTGCATTGGTCGACTGATTGGTCGATGGACCAGATCGACCAATCCACTCGACCAATGAGTACAGCAACTCCAGAATTGGTCTGTGTTGGATGTTTTGGTATCTTTGCTGTTAGGGATCTTTCCTAATATGTTGTATACACTTGTTTAGGACCTTCTTCTCAAGTTTGCCAAGATCTTACTTGATTCCTTAGGATTCCTTTGCAAGTTATAAAAGGTAAGGATGGTTATTTCCTTAATTACCTAGATAGCATGAATCTAGTTTCTATATTTGAATATCATTGATATGTTTCCTTAATTAGATTCTTACAATGATATACTACTGTTGCATAACCTTGATTACAGTAACATTACTTGTTTATGATTAATTGATTCATGTATGATTTACTTACCAATTATATACAAGTTGATTGTAATTATTGATTTCTTTCCATATATGAAGTTACCATATATGTGATGATATGAATTGATGCATGTGTATGCTTAAGTATGGTTTGGAAAGGAGAGGTGTCCTTTTGACACTTCTGTCCTTGGACTACTACGGGAATATTATGGGATGTTTCCGGAGATGCCCTATGGACACCTTCCTAAACTGTTGGATGACATATCTAGGATTGTCTAGTAGTGTTTGGCTAGGATGTCCTGTTATGTCAGACCCTAATCGGAGGGGTATTGAGACCGAACGATCCGTGGTAGCAATGGGGATTCATGGGCGCTCAAGACCGGTAACCAACCCGTGAGAGGACAGGAATCACATTGTGGGGGCCATTTATTGGTAGGGTTGCATATGGTTAGACTTGGGCTCACGGGCGCTTAAGACCGGTAACCAACCCGTGAGAGGACGTGAGAGCTTCCCGTTTACCATATGTGGATGATCAATAGGGTTGATGAGTCCGTAGTCAGGGACTATGAGGACTCTAGTGTGAAGGATACCGGAAAGGATCGTCGGGGACGAGGAATGGACGTATCTGGATCTGACTTGATGTAACTAAGTAGAAGACTTGCATTTGGCTAGGTTTTACCCTGACATGCGCCGGTACTTAGACCAATGGTGATGTGAGAGAGCGGTGACTTAACCCCCAGCCATGGAATGTCCCGAGGGATGCCGGACCCATTACCAACTGATGATGAGTGATTGAGACCTTCCTAAAGAAGTACGGTGCTATGACTTAAAGCATGTCTGCCAATAGAGACCAGCATTTATAGAGTTAGATTCATTCATTCATTGCTTGTCTCATATCATATTGCATTTATGTTTGTTCTGAAATCCTGCCATTTATGTTATTATGGATTTAACTGCCTTACTGAGTTTCTTTGAAGCTCATTCCTTTATTGTACAATGTTTGTTAGACTATTCTGCAGGTACTGAATATTATGACGGTCCCTATGAAGAAGCGCAAGGTGAAGAGGCATATCTCCAGGAAGGTGATTGCGGTTACAACAATTACACTGAGGATCCCGCGAGTGGTTATGCTTCGTACAATGCTTAGTCCGACCATTGAGTGGAAGCGCCCTTGTGCCGTTTATGAGATTTATACTTATAGGGATGTTGCCTATAAAGTGGAGAACAATTTAGTTACCCATTGTACTTGCTACTGGGATTAGATTTTGTCTAGTTTATTCTCTTTTAGAGCTACTTTTCCGCTGGTTGTAGAGTGGGATTTTGCCTCACTTTACTTATCTGTTTTGACACTCTGATTATATCTAGTACTCTGATTTATATATGATTCATTCTTTCCTTATTGGATCTATGGTTTATCTTCCGCACTTTTATTGTTATTGTTCATGATTATGTTATTGTTTATGTGGGAGGTTGATTACTCGATACCTGATCTTCGGGCTGTGGATCACACTCTCGGGTATGCCAGTTAGGGTACCGGCTGGGAGGATGTGACAAATACTCTCTTAGAACATGGGAAGACTCTTTCAAGGCTCTCTTTGGTGATTTCGAAGGATCTTTGCGAGATCTGAAGCCTCTCATCTCCGATCTGTCAATCCAAGGTTAGTGATCTCTTCTTTGTTGTGATTTATCCTTCCATGATCTTATTCTTGATTGAGACTATGAAGAAGATGCTGCATCCTTGCAACCATCTCTTCCATTCTTTAGGGTTTATGATCATCATAGTGACCTTAACCCTAACCCTAGTAAATTCTTCTTACAACCCTAATTCTTCTTTTGGATCTAATTTCTTAACATGATTGGATCTAATTTTCATGATGGAATTGTGAATGACTTCTGATTATTTCCTACTAGGATGAGATCTAATCATCTCTAGTCTTTCCCATGGATTCATAGTATATTTTTCATTGAAAACTAGGGTTTTCACCAAATTGGGGAATCATGATTTCAAATTGGAAGGTAGTGTTTTTAATCATTTTTAATGCCTAATCTATACTCCTTTAGTGTTAGAATACTGTTCTAAAGTTTTCCTCCAAGTTTCGTAGAGTTTCGAATCTTGTAGATTGAGTTTCGGATCAAAATCCATGATTTTGCTTCCTACGTACTTAGTTGGTCAACTGGTTGGTCGACTGGGTCAGTAGACCAACCAATCGACCAAGCAAGTCAGTAATTCTGTTTTTCGCTCGATTTGATTCATTTGTCCCAGTTTTTTTGATCTCTTTGTTGAGATTTCGGAATAGTAACCGATTCCATAAATCTATGGAGTTCCCGAAGTGCTCTCCAATCTTTTAGGCCTCTTTCCTAATGTTGTATCTATGATTGTTTAGGGTTTATTTGCTAGGTTTGGAACCTCTCTCTTTGATCATAATAAACAACGCTATTTAAGGTAAGGACAATTATTTTCATAATAACAAATATTGCGTGTATGCTAGTTTCTGATTTCGGAAACTTTTAGATTAGCTACTGATAATTTATTTTCTAATTATGATGTACTACTGTAAGTACAGTAGCACCTTACTTATGTTTTCTTTTTCATTATTCAAGTATATATGCATGCTTACTCATGTATGTTGTTTAATGAATTGATCATGCTTTTACATATTCTTTTATATGATGAGATGTCGGTCATGTATGATGTGATTGATCTAAGAATGTGATTGAATAGGTATGATTTGGGATTGGAAAGTGTCCTTTTGACATTTCTGTCCTTGGACATCAGTGGGAATAGTATGGGATATTTCCAATGGTGCCCCTTGACACTTTCCCGGATTATTGGTTGTCATACCTAGGGCTGTCTAGCAGTGTTTGGCTAGGTGTCCCCATTATATCTGTCACATCCACCCAGCCGGTACCCTACCTGGCATACCCGAGTGTGTGATCCACAGCCCCAAAGATCAAGTATCGAGGTAATCAACCTCCCACATAGACAATAACATAATCATGAACATAAATAATCAATGTGCAAACTATAAATGAGAGATCCAAATAAGGAAGGAATAAAATCCAATATCATCAGAGTACGAAAGACAATCAAAATGTCAAAATCACAAAGTAAAGTGAGGTGGAAATCTCACTCTACCGACAATGAAATAGTAGTTCCAAAAAGAAAAGGAAAAGGGATGAAAACTAATCCCAATAGCAAGTACAATGAGTGACTAAATCGTTCTCAATCTTATAGAGAACATCTCTATAAGTATAAATCTCAAAAAAGCGCAAGTGCGCTTCCATTCTATGGTCGGACTAAGCATCGTACGCAGCATAACCACCCGTGGAATCTTCAACGTAATTGTCGTAACCGCAATCACCTTCCTGGAGATATGTCTCTTCTCCTTGCGCTTCTTCGTACGAGCAGTCATGATACTCAGAACCTATAGAGAAGTCTAACAATACATAGCACAAAAGGAATGAGTTTCAAAAGAAACCTAGTTAGGCAGTTAATCCATAATAACATAAATAGCAGTATTTCAAAGCAATGTAAAATGCAATGTGTTATGAAATATATGATGCAATATGATTCTAACTCTATGTATGCTGGTCTCTATTGGCAGACACGCTTTAAGTCATAGCACCGTACTTCTTTGGGAAGGTCTCAGTCACTCATCATCAGCTGGTAATGGGTCCGGCATCCCTCGGGACATTCCATGGCTGGGGTTTAGGTCATCGCTTTCTCACATCACCATTGGTCTAAGTACTGGCGCATGTCAGGGTCAAAGCCTAGCCAAATGCAAGTCTCCTACTTAGTCACATCAACTCAGATCCAAATACGTCCATTCCTCGCCCCTGGTGATCCTTTTTGGTATCCTTCACACTAGAGTCCTCATAGTCCCTGACTACGGACTCATCAACCCTATTGATTATCCACATATGGTAAACGGGAAGCTCTCACGTCCTCTCAAGGGTTGGTTACCGGTCTTGAGCGTCCATGAGCCCAAGTCTATCCATATGCAACCCTACCAATGAATGGCCCCCACAATGTGATTCCGGTCCCCTCACGAGTTGGTTACCGGTCTTGAGCACCCATGAATCCCCATTGCTACCACGGGTCGTTCGGTCTCAATACCCCTCCGATTAGGGTCTGAGATAATGGGACATTCTAGCCGACCACTACTAGACAACCCTAGATATGTCAACCAATAGTTTAGGAAGGTGTCCAAAGGGCATCTCCGGAAACATCCCATAATATTCCTGTAGGTGTCCAAGGACAGAAGTGTCAAGAGGACACCTCTCCTTTCCAAACCATACCTAATCATTCACAACCATGAATCATTCATATCACAAATATAGTAACTTCTTATATGGAAAGAAATCAATAACAACATTCAACTTGTATATAATTGATAAGTAAATCATACATGAACTAATTAGCATAAACAATTATTGCTATTGTAATCAGGTAGTTGCATCAGTATTCAGCCAATATAAGAATCTATTTATAGAAGTAAATCAAAGAGATTCAATTATGGAAACTAACTCATGCAATCTATGTAATTAAGGAAATAACTATCCTTACCTTATATAACTCACAAAGGATCTTGGGATCAAGTAAGATCTTGTCTAAACTTGGAAAGAAAGTCCTAAACAAGTATATATATCATATTAGGAAAGATACCTAGAAGGAAAGAGATCAAATCATCCAAAACAGACCAAATATGAGGTTACTGTCCTCATTGGTCGATTGATTGGTCTACTGCCTCAGTCGACCAAGCAGTCGACCAACAGAGATAGTGACTAATAAAATCAGAGATTTCTGATTAAAAATCCGAATTTTGTGCTTCAAGAAGACACCAAACAAGAGGGAATATGCAAGGACAATGTATTGGAATATAGAGGACTTCAAAACCCTAATAATATCAAGTCTTCAAGTTACAAATTAGGAAACAATTACTTATCATAATTAGTCAATCATGGTTCTTGAAGAAATCATAGCAAAATCATGGATGAGAAGCTATAGGATGATGGATTACTAATCTAATAAAGGGTTCATGAAAAGCATGCATAGATCTTCTAGAAAAATAGATCTAAGACTGAAGAACATTGAATCTAACAAAGGAAAGAGGATGAATACATGGTTTCCTTCAAAAGCGAGTGATGATCTTGATGAAGATCATCCATCAAGGTTTAAATCCTTAGGAAAAGAGAGGAGATGAGTAGAGTGATGGTTGCAACAGAGATGCAACATCATCTCTACTATCCTCAAACATAAAAGGAAAGTAAAACAATGAAGAATCAAAGATGAAGAATGGAAGAAAATTATCACATACCTTTTTGTGTAAATGCAAGAGGTTTGACGAAGATCCATCAAGAAAATCACCAAGGATGCAAAGGAGATGACTTGAAGAGGACTCGGTTCCGTTCCAAAGAGTTTGGAGGCAGAAAATATGAAGTAGACTCGAGATTGGACTTAAATAGAGAAAGCAAAGAACTAATCAGCAAAATAGATCTCATTGGTTGATTGATTGGTCGACTGGCCCAGTCGACCAATGAGTCGACCAATCAAGATAGCAAGTCCAAAACAAGGAAATGAAGGCTCAGATCAAATCCAAACCTGAAGGGCTTTTGCACACACACTAAGTGGCTTACCTAGTATGTAGAAATGCCTTTGAACCAAGTCAGAGAGTACTCCAAGTCCATCAACTAATTCCTTCTTCATCAGGGAGTAGTTTCCATAAATGGAACACTGTCATCAACACTCATGGATTCTAAGCCAAACACCAAGTCTTCCACTAAGGTGGCTCATAGTTGACTTCTTGCCTTACTTCAGGTTGTCGAACCTATAAACAAAAGGGTTTCTGGGTCAAGGTTAGGGCTGGGTTTCACAATATCAGACCCGATTCGGAAGGGTTTTGAGACCGAACGACCCGTGGCAGCAATGGGGATTCATGGGCGCTCAAGACCGGTAACCAACCCATGAGAGGATGTGAATCACATTGTGGGGGCCATTTATTGGTAGGGTTGCAAATAGTAGACTTGGGCTCATGGGCGCTTAAGATCGGTAACCAACCCGTGAGGGGACATGAGAGCTTCCCGTCTGTTATTTGTGGATGACCAATAGGGTTGATGAGTTCGTAGTCAGGGACTATGCTGACTCTAGTGTGAAGGATACTGGAAAGGATCACCAGGGGCGAGGAATGGACATATCCGGAGCTGAGTTGATATGTGTAAAATCCAGCCCTATCCTAACCCTTACACTGACCCGGATCCATTGTTAATTATAGGTCTGAAGACCCGAAGTGGTGGTAGAAGAGACTTGTGGACCCTTTTGATTGATAATTTTGAGTCGGAGTCCGAGCCCATGGACATTGACGATGATACCCCTTACTTGAGTACATTGTCGGTGTTTAGTGAAAATCTACGCATCGAAGAAGAGTGAATTAGTTGAAGTATCTAATGGACTCCCATGCACAATCCGAAGGTATTTCCCGAAACTAGACTTTTTGATTGACTTGTAGAAGAAAACCCCACTCAATTTGACCCTGTATAACCCTTCGAATCCCTATCCGAAGTTGCTGAACTATTTTTGGATTTTCTGCTGAAACCTATTTTGGTCAATCCTCCTTGGTCGATGCTATCGACCAAGACCATCGACCAAAGTGTCCTAGACTCGAAGTTAATGATTCTTTGGAATATTCCCTATCCTATTTATGCTAGCCTTGTGTTTTGAGCCCTATTCTTGTAATATCCAGCCCTATTCTAACCCTGACCCTAACCCGGATCCACTTTGTATTCAGGTCCGAAGAACCGAAGCGGTGGTAGAAGAGACCTATGGACCATTCTGATTGATGATCATGATTCGGAGACTGAGCCTATGGACATTGGTGATGATACCCCTTGCTTAAATGCATTATCAGTGTTTAAGGAAAGTCTGCACATCGGAGAAGATTAATCTCGTTGATGTACCTAATGACCTCTTGTGCACAATCTGAAGGTATTCCCCGAAACTAGACTTCTTGATTGGATTGTGGAAGAAAACCTCACTCAAATTGACCTTGTATAGCCTTTCAAATCCCTACTTGAAGTTGCTGAACTAAACCTGTTTTTCTGCTAAGAAACATTTTGGTCGATCCTTTTGGTCAATACCATCGACCAAAGTTTCCTAGTCTGCCAAGTTAAAGATTCCATGGAATATTCCTATTCTATTCATTATGACCTTGAGCCTTGAGCCTTGTGCAATAATTTTTCTCACCTGAAATCATGGGGAGAGCTTCCCAAGGCACCTCCTTGGCTGATGTGAAGGGCATCTCATCAAAAACTCCTTGTTTACTATTGATTCTTGTCTACTTCTTCCACACTAAGGTATGAATCACCATTCCACTCTCTATCCTACCATTTTTTACTCTTTTCTTTTCCTTTCTTATTGGTGAGACATTGGAAATGGTGCTGCAACCTTGCAACCACCACTCCAAGTGTCTACACATGATTAACCTATGAGTTTCTTAGCCATCCATTGATGCTATGCCTCCACCTCATGCCTAGCTTATGTATTCCTCTATTCTTCTATTAACATCATGTCATTTTGTTTTTGTACCAAATTGAGTTGTAGGGCATGCTATGTTCATGTTTATTACTTCTATATGATTCCAATCGAAATCCTAGTAGTTCCCCTAGCTATTACATGCCATTTCCATGACAATGGAATCAATCCCAACTCATGCCATGATGTTTGTCACTTGAACTTGTTAGCTCAATTTGGGGCTTTTTGTTTGGACCATTGGATTGGGTAATTTTCTTGACTTATAGTGTCCTACTACTGTTGTTAAGTGTTCCTCCAAGTTTCAGATTGATCCGAACACCGGAAAACCAATTTAGGATGAAAACACCCAAAATCCATCATTCTGTCCCGAAGGAAATTTTGGTCGATCCTTTTGGTCAATACCATCGACCAAAACCATCGACCAAAATTGTTGCTGACAGCAACCTTGGCCAGTTTTGATCCAATTGATATCCAATCTTCCTAATTTCTTCTCTAACTTATTATTGATGTTTGTTTAGGGCCTTAACAATTATTTTGGACTATTTCTTGGTACTCTCAATCCATCATCAATTCAACCCAAGGTAAGGATGGTTATCTCCATAAACATATAGATCACCAACTTATGATTTATGTTCTTGTTTATGAATGGAACCTTTTGATTACTTTTAAATCTTTATAAGACTGTTATATATGTGTTAGAATAGTAGTATTGACATCTTTATACTCTTGTCATGTTACATTACTGTTCTTGTTTACTTATGTCTATGATGATTCATTTCAATATCATGTTTTAATTTTTATGATAAGATGTATTGGATGCATGAAAGATGATGAACTTGAATATGTGATTGCTTACGTATTGACTTGGGGTCGGGGAGTGTTCTATTGACACTTCTGTCCTTAGGCATCGGAGGGAATAGTATGGGATGTTCTCCGATGGTGCCTATCGACACTCTCTCGGGTTATTGGATGACATACATAGGACTATCTAGTTGGTTGGCTAGGTTTATCCTTGTCGTGTCAAACCCGAATCGGAAGGGCATTGAGACCGAACAACCCGTGGTAGTGTATGGTTGGATGGGCGCTCTAGGCCGGTAACCAATCCGGTAGGGGACATAAACCATGCTACGGATACCTGAAAGGGGCCATTTATTGGTAGAGTTGCATATGGATAGACTTGGGCTCACGGGCGCTCAAGACTGGTAACCAATCCGTGAGAGGACGTGAGAGGTTCCCATTTACTATATGTGGATGACCAATAGGGTTGATGAGTCCGAAATCCGGGATTTCGCTGTCTCTAGTGTGAAGGATACCGGAAAGGATCGCCAGGGGCAAGGAATGGACGTATTTGAATCTGACTTGACCGATTGAGTAGATGACTTGCATTGGGCTAGGCTTTACTGTGACATGCGCCAGTACTTGACCAAATGGTGATGTGAGAGAGCGGATGACCGATCCCCTTACCACGGTTTTTGATGACTTTACCGATCTTCCCCGGGCATTCCCAAGATATGGAAATGGGAGAGTGACTGACGACCAGAGAAGTACGGTGCTATGACTTAAAGCATGTCTATCTTAGAGACTAGCATTCATAGAGTTAGACTCATATTTGCATCATATGTTCTATATCACATTGCATTATACTATGTTCTGAATGTGTATGATTTCTAATCATGGAATAACTGCCTTGCTAAGTTCTTCGAACTCATTCCTTTTGTGCAAATGTTTTTAGATTATATTCCAGGTACCGAGGACTACGATGGCACCTCCCTTGAGGCAGACTATGATTCCACATACTACCCTCCGGGTATTGGCTTCGGTGAGGATCCGTATATTGGAGCCAAGGAGGATTACTATCCGCACTAGGGTTAGCCCCACAGTTGTGCGGGAGTGGCAGCGTTGGGTTTACTTCATCCATACAGTTGAGGAGACTACTATTAGTATAGAAGAAACCCTAGCGTAGTGCCCCATTTCCCCGGTGTGTTTATGGAGTATACGGGCCAGAAATTAACACGTATTTGGATTCTTCTGGTGATACTTGGACATGTACTTAACTACTTTTACTTTCCGCTGCTTTGAGAGAGTGGCTACCACACCTTCCCTCACTGATATGATTTTGACCACATTCTGATATCATCTATCTTCCGTACTCTGATATATATATATATATATATATATATATATATATATATATATATATATATATATATATATATATATATATATATATTTAATCCTATCTTATACATATTGTTTAGTATTAATTGTTTTTACCATTGATTATCACTGTTCATGATTATGTTACCGTGTATGTGGGAGGCATGGACCTCAGATCATTGATCCTTGGACTGTGAATCACATCCCGAGTATTCGAAATGGGGTATCGGCTGGGTGGATGTGACAATTCTAATCATTACCACTCCTGAGAACGTGGGGAGAGCTTCCCAAAGCACCTCCTTGGCATTGGTGAAGAAGATTCCACCCAAATCATTGTCAATCATTGTTCCGTGTTTCCATCAACAACTACAAAGTATGATTCATCACTCTCACTCTCTATTCTATTCTTTTCTACTCTTTTCTATTCTTTTCTTGCTGTTGAAACCTTGGAGTTGATGCTGCAACCTTGCAACCATCACTCCAAGTGTTCACTCTTGCTTAACCTATGATCCTCTCCCTTGTCCATTGATGCTATGCTCTCATTTCAAGCCTTGCATATGCATTCCTTGATTTTCTTCTTAACTTCATGCATTCTTATCCTAAACTGAAGTATATAGTGTGCTATGTCTATATTTAATGCTAGCATATGATCCTAATCCAATTCCTATAAGTTCCCCTAACTAATTCATGCCTTTCCAATGCAAATGCAATTGATTTCAAATCATGCTATGATTCTTGTCTATAGAACTTAGTAGTCCAATTTGGGGATTTCTATTTAGACCTTTAGATTGTGTTAATTACTTGATTAGTAGTGTTCTTATACTATGCTTAAGCATCCCTCCAAGTTCCGAATCGATCTGAGCCTCGGAAGACCAATTTTGGACCAAAAATCCCAAAATCCAATATGCAGCCCCGAGACTGTCTTGGTCGATCCTCCTTGGTCGATGCCATCGACCAAGAGCATCAACCAAACATGTTGCTGACTGCAACTTCACCCTATTTTGACCCGTTCAACCTCTGATTTTCCCTGTTTCTTCTCTAATCTTTCATTTGTGTTTGTTTAGGGTCTTAACACTATTATTGGATCATTCCTTTGTAACTCTTGGATCATCATCAACTCAACTTAAGGTTAGGATGGTTATCGCCATAAGTACATAGGCTATTTGCTTATGTCTTGATATTCGTAACTTAGCGAACATAGTCTCTTATTTGCTTTTGAATATCATAGGACTGCTATACATGTTTTAGAACAGTAGTATTGTGCTTTCATATATTCTTGTTATAATGATCATTCATTCTTGTTACTTATATATATGATGAATCATTTCGATGTTATGATTTAACTGCTATCATGATGATGCATCAAATGTATGCGATATGATGGACTTGAGTATGTGATTGCTTAGGTATAACATGGGATTGGGGAGTTTCCTATTGACGCTTCTGTCCTTGGGCATCAGAGGGAATAGTATGGGATGTTCTCCGAAGGTGCCTATCGACACTTTTCCGGGTTATTGGATGACATACATAGGATTGTCTAGTTGTGTGGCTAGGATGTCCTTGTCATGTCAGACCCAAATCGGAAGGGTATTGAAACCTAACGACCCATGGTAGTGTATGGTTTGATGGGCACTCAAGACCGGTAACCAAACCGTGAGTGGACATAAACCATGCTACGGATGCCCGAAAGGGGCCATTTATTGGTAGGGTTGCAAATAGCTAGACTTGGGCTCACGGGCACTCGAGACCGGTGAGTCATATCCGTAAGAGGACGTGAGAGCTTCCCGTCTACTATTTGTGGATGACCAATAGGGTTGGTGAGTCCGGTGGGTAATATCCGTGACTCTAGTGTGAAGGATACCGGAAAGGATCCCAAGATGGGAGGAATGGAAGTATCCAGATCTGACTTGATAGTACTGAGTAGATGACTTGCATTGGGCTAGGCTTTACCTTGACATGCGCCAATACTTAGACCAAATGGTGATGTGAGAGAGTGGTGACCGAAACCGCAGCCATGGATTGTCCGAGAGGGATGCAGGACCGAATTCCCCCAGGTATTGAGTGACTGAGACTTACCTAAAGAAGTATGGTGCTATGACTTAAAGCATGTCTACTATAGAGACTGGCATTCATAGAGTTAGAATCATACTTGCATCATGTGTTTCATATCATATTGCATCATGTTATGATTTGTACTTATATGGTTATGAATTATGGAATAACTATCTTGCTGAGTTCTTTTAAACACATTCCTTTTGTGCAAATGTTTGTTAGATTATCCCGCAGGTGTTGAAGACTCCGATGGTGCACCCTACGAGACGGACTATGATTCCATATACTACCCTCCGGGTGGTAGCTACGATGAAGATCAGGGTTATAGTGCCGAGGAGGATTACATTGCGTACCAGGATTAGCCCCACTGTGGTGAGGGAGTGGCCGTGCTGGGCTTTCTTCGTCCACACTTATGAAGATATAATTATTAAGATAGAATAAACCCTTGCTTAGTGGCCCATTCCCCTGGATTTTGTTAAACACTGTGATATGTAATTAACTTTCACTGAGTTACTCTTTAAAAGTTGGATTGTAACTTAACTTGATTTTACTACTTTTCCGTTGCCACTGAGAGAGTGACTTCCGCTCATTTTCTCTTTCTTATAATCATACTCATACACTTGGTATCATTTATTTCCATACTCTGATTGTCACATCCACTAAGCCGGTACCCTACCTGGCATACCCGAGTGTGTGATCCACAGCCCCGAAGATCAAGTATCGAGGTAATCAACCTCCCACATAGACAATAACATAATCATGAACATAAATAATCAATGTGCAAAAGATAAACAAAAGATCCAAATAAGGAAAGAATAAATCATATATCATCAGAGTACGAAAGACAATTAGAATGTCTAAATCAATAAAGTAAAGTGAGGTGGAATCCCACTCTACAACCAGCGGAAAAGTAGTACTAAAAGAAAAGGAAAAGGAATGAAAACTAATCCAAATAGCAGGGACAATAAGTAACTAAATTGTTCTCAATCTTATAGACAACATCTCTATAAGTATAAATCTCAAAAATGGCGCAAGGGCGCTTCCACTCTATGGCCGGACTAAGCATCGTACGCAGCATAACCACCCGCGGAATCTTCAGTGTAATTGTCGTAACCGCAATCACCTTCCTAGAGATATGCCTCTTCTCCTTGCGCTTCTTCATACGAGCAGTCATGATACTCAAAACCTGTAGAGAAATCTAACAATACATTGTACAAAAGGAATGAGTTTCAAAGAAACTCAGTAAGGCAGTTAATCCATAACAACATAAATGGCAGGATTTCAAAGCAAAGTAAAATGCTATATGATATGAAACACATGATGCAATATGATTCTGATTCTATGTATGCTGGTCTCTATTGGCAGACATGCTTTAAGTCATAGCACCGTACTTCTTTAGGAAGGTCTCATCACACAACGCCTTTTGGTAGTGGGTCCGGCATCCCTCGGGACATTCCATGGCTGGGGGTATACGTCACCACTCTCTCACATCACCATTGGTCTAAGTATTGGCGCATGTCAGGGTCAAAGCCTAGCCAAATGCAAGTCTCCTACTCAGTTACATCAAGTCAGATCCAGATACGTCCATTCCTCGCCCTTGGCGATCCTTTCCGGCATCCTTCACACTAGAGTCCTCATAGTCCCTGACTATAGACTCATCAACCCTATAGGTCATCCACATATGGTAAACGGGAAGCTCTCACGTCCCCTAACGGATTGGTTACCGGTCTTGAGCTCCCATGAGCCCAAGTCTATCCATATGCAACCCTACCGATAAATGGTCCCCACAATGTGATTCCTGTCCCCTCATGGATTGGTTACCAGTCTAGAGCGCCCACGAATCCCCATTGCTACCATGGGTGGTTCGGTCTCAATACCCCTCCGATTAGGGTTTGACATAACGGGACATCCTAGCCAAACACTACTAGAAAACCCTAAATATGTCATCCAACAGTTTAGGAAGGTGTCCAAAGGGCATCTTTGAAAACATCCCATAATATTCCCGTAGTTGTCCAAGCACAGAAGTGTCTAAAGGACACCTCTCCTTTCCAAACCATACTTAATCATTCACAAACATAAATCCATAACATCACATATATGGTAATTTCTTATATGGAAAGAAATCAATAATAACATCCAACTTGCATATATTTGGTAAGTAAATCATACATGAATCAATCTAGTATAAACAAGTAATGTTGCTGTAATCAAGGTAATGCATCAGTAGTATATCAGTGTAAGCATCTAATTAAGGAAATAAACTAACAAGAATCAAATATAGAAACTATAACATGAAATCTATGTAGTTAAGGAAATAACCATCCTTACTTTATATAACTCGCAAAGGAATCTTAGGGAATCAAGTAAGACCTTGACTAAACTTGGGAAGAAAGTCCTAAACAAGTATATACAACATATTAGGAAAGATACCTAGAAGGAAAGATATCAAAACATCCAAAATGGACCAAATATGAGGTTGCTGTACTCATTGGTCGATTGGATTGGTCTACTACCTCAATCGACCAATGAGTCTACCAACAGAGACAGTGGCCTTAAAAAATCAGAGTTTTAGAATATGAAACCGAATTTGGTGGTTCAAAAGGGTACTAAACAAGAAGGAAAGTACAATGGTAGTATACTAGTATATAGAGGACTCCAAAACACTAATCAAATCAAGTCTTCAAGTTACAAATTAGGAAACAAAAAGTTACCATAATTAGATCAATCATGGTTCTTGAAGAATTCTTAGTAAAAATCATGGACAAGAACAATAAGATGATGGATCACTAATTGTGATAAAGGAATCATGAATAGCATGCTTAGATCTTCAGAAAAATTAGATCTAAGACTGAAGAACATCAATCTAGATAAGGAAAGAGAATGAATACAAGCTTTCCTTCAAAAGCGAGTGATGATCGTGATGAAGATCATCCACCAAGCTTTAGATCCTTAGGAAAAGAGAGGGAAAGAGTATAGTGATGGTTACAACAGAGATACAACATCACTACTACTGTCCTCAATCAAAAAAGGAAATAAAAATAATGAAGAATCAAAGATGAAACATAGAAGAGGATGATCACATACCTTTTTGTGTAAAAGCACGAGTTTTGACGAAGATCCGTCAAGATAATCACCAAGGATGCAAGGGAGATGACTTGCAGAGGGCTCTGGTACGTTCCAAAGAGTTTGGAGGCAGAAAATACGAAGTAGACTCGAGATTGGACTTAAATAGAGCAAGCAAAGACCTAATTAGCAAAATCAGATCCCATTGGTCGATTGGTTCAGTCAACCAATTAGAACAGCAATTCCAAAACAGGGAAATGAAGGCTCAGATCAAATCCAAACATAAAGGGGTTTTGCACACACACCAAGTGACTTACCTAGTAGGTAGAAATGCCTTTGAACCATGACAGAGAGCACTCCAAGTCCATCAACTAATTCCATCATCATCAGGGTGCAGTTTCCATAAATGAAACACTGACATCAACACTCATGGATTCCAAGCCAGCCACCAAGTCTTCCACTGGGATGGCCCATAACTGACTTCTTGCTTTACTTCGGGTTGTCGGACCTACAAACAACAGGGTTTCCGGGTCAAGGTTAGAGTTGGGTTTCACACTGATTATCTGTTCATATCTTATTCATGATATCTATTATTTATTGCTTTTATCTTGATTATCATTGTTCATGATTGTGTTATCGCATATGTGGGAGGCATGGTCCCTCGATGCTTGATCCTTGGACTGTGGATCACATACCCGGGTATGCCAGGTAGGGTACTGGCTGGGTGGATGTGACAGAATGGTGTTAGAGCCCAAGATCAAGTGGAACCCCGACAATAGAAATGACAACGGAACATTCCGAGTCACAGACCCAAAAGTGACTCAAGTGCTCTTAGAGGTGAATAATAGATAACCTGGACTAGCAACCTAATTAATGAAGCAAAAATTGATTTTTGGATCAGACACAATAATATAAACAAAACAACTGAACTTCATTAATCACATAATAGATTTTTATAAATATGAAAAGAAATACATCTGGGAAGCATTAAATAGAAACTCCTAGTATTATCTATCTAGGTGACCGACTCCGACGATCTGTCTGATGCCTCCTAGATCTAAACTCCTCCTCCAATCGTGCAAACCTCTCACCTAGGGTGCACATGTATGACTCTATCCTCCTCTGTCCAGCCTCTATAACCTCTTGACGAGCCTCGATCCTCTCAAGTATGGAATGAATCGATGACTGATGAGAAGCCACACTTGGAGCCTCAGAAGTCGTGTGAGATGGACCTCCAACCTCGGAGAATCATGGAGTAGGAATCTCCTCGTGTCTCAGAATCTCATCCTGACCCTGATCCTCATCTCTCTAATAATCATCATCCCCATGCTCATCATCATCATCATCATCGTCATCGGTATCCTCATCCTCTGAGTCATCATCCCTAGGTGCCTCAGCGATGTCACCCTCATCCTCTGATCTGGCCGCATTGCGGAGCTCCATCTTCCTGATCAACCATGAACCGATGTCCTCACCTATATCTCAGCCCTGAATCACTGGTGTATCCTCCAAGTCCACATCGAAGTGCTCGAAAATGTGTGTCAAGAGTCGACTGAAAGCCAAGTTCCTAGCCCCAGGAAGCTCAACTCAATCTATCATGACGTTCTGCATGATGTAGGCTAAGTCTATCTGCACTCCAGTGTACATGCTGTAAATGACCAATGCCTCCATCACTGACACCTTCCTGTGGTGCCCTGCCTTTGGGATAATGTTTCGCCCGACGATGCGAGCGATAACCCGAGCTGAAGGACGCATCGCGGTGCCGCTCCGGGGCATATAACAGTCAATGTCATCCCATAAAGTCATGCATACCTCGTGTGACTCGTGTGGAAGAAGAGCCTCAGTGATGTCTGTGCCAACGGGAATCCGGTACGTTCGGGACATCCAAGATGCGAGACAGTGTCCTAGTAGTGAAACTGATCTCTGTACCCCCAACCATAGATTCCATGACAATCCTAGAACCATCTTGTGGGTCATCCTCGAAACGGTAGGTCAAGTTACTATAGAAGTACTTGACAAGATCTGGATAGACCGGATATGCCGTAGTGTGCAAGTGTAGGCAATCCATAGCCTCCAGCCTCTCTCGTATGTGGAATGTCTCTAAGTCATCCAAGACAACCAACCGTTCATGCTCGATCGATATGTCGTGGAAGTAGTACTCAAATAGAAACTCGGCCATAGGAGTGGTGAAATGCTCCTCGTTTGCAACCTCCAACCGTGGGACATGTCCTCGACCCCTATCAGCTCGTCGCCCTCCTCTAGTCATAGTGAATCTGTTGAAACAAAGAGGAAATTGCATTTGGATTAGTCCTTGTGTGTATTTGATAGATGAAGGGCATTTTCGTAAACTTTTGAAAATTTTCAATTTTAGCGAAATTGTGATTCGAACATACTAGCATGTGTATAAGACTTGGATAAACATGCTGGAATGCTTCGTTTGGTGGAAATCAATCATTTGGTATTATGAACGTGAAAAAATCAGCAAGTATAAATTGGAAAAATTCCTCTTTGGGCTTGCATTTGTGAATTTTTGAAAATTGGAATTTGACCGAACGGAGAGTGGGAACACCTTCCCCATAGTGAATGAATCATGTAGAAATTTGTTTCATGTCAAAATTCAATTTGGTTTGAAAATGGGACAAGTTTTTGCAAAGTTGGAATTTAGCGAGATGAATAGTGATTTTGGAGGCAAAGTGTGTGCAATCTTGTGATTTAAACTTGGATTTGTTTGGAAACTAATGGGAACATGTTTCTAAACATCCCTAAGCATGATTCTAACCATTAGCAACAAGCATTATTCAGTTTTGAAGAGAATCATATCCATGGTAAATGAAATTTTGCAAGAAAAGAGAAGAAGAAAGAGAGCTTACTTGTGTGGATGATCAAAGGAGATTTGCAAGTGTTGTTGGAGCCTTGAATCAAGCTTGGAAACCCTTAGAAACCCTAGGAAGTCATTTTCCCCAGAGCTAAACTCAAAATGGAAGTGTATGAAATGAAAATGAAATGAGGAAGTGGGCCCTTTAATCTGATTTTTCGAGCAGGAAATGTTTGGTCGATCCTCTTTGGTCGATGCCATCGACCAAGGAGCATCGACCAAGATGGGTTATTTTGCTGCCTTTGGCTGATTTTGAAGATTTTTTTTTTTGTGGTTGGATTTCTTTGGATTTTGACCAATGTTGATTTATTTTCTTGCTATATTGATAGTTTTAACCATGATTTGAGTATCCTAATCATTGATCAAGTTGTTATTGACAAATTCAAATTTTGGTGTCCTTATCTTTGATTCTTTTTGCAGAATGGTCCTTCTTAGAAATTGTTTTGTTGGCTCCAGTAGTGTCAGGAATGAAGAAGCACCTGCTGGGGGTTCCGACCAGCAAACTCAAGAGGATAGCCATACTACAAATGGCGTTCCTAATGCCCCCGAGATCGGATGTTTCAAAGATATTGCTAGCGTCATGACCAATATGATGCAGCAACAGCAAGCCCAGTTTAATCAGATGATGACTGGCTTCATGACCCTCCATGAAGAGAACTGAGTTGGCGGCCAAGGGAATCCAGGTGTTGCAGACCCGTATGTGGAGAGGTTTACTGGAACCCCGCATACCAGGCTGATGGAGAGCTTCCTAAAATTAAAAGTACCGTCATTCACCGGCGTGACTAAAGATGCTCTTTTCCCTAATAAGTTGTTGAGGGAGTTAGAAAAGGCCTTCAGGCACTTACAGCATTCAGAAGCCCAAAAGGTCCTTTTCGCCGAGCAAAAGCATCAGCACGAGGCTGATGCATGGTGGACCTCCACCAGGCCCATTCTTGAAAGTCTCCATGCCGACGTCTCCTGGGAAAGGTTTAAGGAAGCTTTTTGCAAGAATTATTTTCCTGAGGCCGTAAAAGATGCCAAAGAGGCTGACTTCATGGCATTAGTGCAAGGTTCTGTATTAGTGCTAGAGTATCAGCAGAGGTTTGAAGAACATTTCTTTTTCGCCCCTGAATCCATCAAGTCCGACAATGCAAAGGCGAAAAAGTTTTTCAAGGGACTGCGGCCTTCTATCAAGGCGTACCTCACAGTCTTACCCCTGAAAGGTTACGCTCAGGTTGTTCAAAACTCGAAGAAGCTCGAAGAGAATGAGAAGGAAAATGCTCGGGGGCGGGGCCCCCCGCCACCGGGGGGGCCGGGGGGCCCCAAGCCGAGGGGCCCCCGCCACCCGGGCCCCCCCCCCCCCACCCGTCGGTCTCGGTTACCCGCCCGACAATCCGTGGGTGCGATCCATCACAAGATCCAAGGTTTTAGTCTATCAACAATATTTAAGACAATTATAGATAATCAAGAGCAAAGAATATTCAATAACTGAATTAAATGAATTACAGGAGCCCAAAATGCTCCAATATCAAAGGAAAGAAATAAAGAACAAAGGATAAAACAAAAATGAGGGCAGCGGAATAATTCAAAAGTATTTATATCAGTTTCTTTCCAGTTTGTTTCTCTAAGTCAATGAACTTAGACTCCAGTTTAATAAGGTGAGGGGTTCTCCAATTCTTCTCTAGTCTCAGTGCGAACTGCCTGACCACCTTTCGCCTTTGACCATCAACCGGTGCGATAAGCGCACTCCATGCACTCGCAGGAACTCCCGCACATGCTATTTCCATCTCCCACCGGTGGTGCCACATCTTCTTCAAACGGGATGGTTCCTTCATAGGGAACCAGCCCATCTTCAAATATAAATCCTTCTTCTGTATAGGCTAAAAGCATACAAAGAATAAAGGAATGAGTTCTAAAGAACTCAGTAAGAAACAATCATATATCTCATCCATCATCCAAAAATGCCATGATACAACAGTAATATGACTGAATGCAAAACATGAATGATGCTATGATTTCTAACTATGCAAGTCTCTAACAGTTGACATGCTTTAAGAATAAACACCAGCCCTCCTCTGGGTAAGTCTCATCACTCTGATCCGGCAAGGACTGGTTACCTCTGTAGGGATCCAGGGAAAAGGGAAAGTCCAGACCTGGCTCACAAACCATGGTTAGGGGTTAAGTCCACACTCTCTCACCACGACCATTGGTAATGAGTACTGGCGCATGTCGGGGTTTCTAATCCAATGCAAGGTCATAATGGTTACATGTCTACATGAAGTCCAGATACATCCCCTATGGCACCAACCAACTCGGTTCAGTATCCTTCGCAACCTAGGAGTAAGAATCCTCACGGACATGCTACCTCTGTTGGACTCTACTCCTTAACCCTACGGTCATCCACATATTATTGGGGCGGATGCTCTCATGATTCCTCACGACACCCGGTCCGGTCCTTGGACATCCATGAGCCCAACCCTAACATATGCAACCCTACCATTTATATGATTAATAGTGGACCACCAAGCCACATCACTGTCATCACGGGTTACTCGGTTTCAATTCCCCTACCGAAAGGGTAGTAGCATGTGGGGTACCTAGCCATGCAATCTAGACTCATCCTAACAATGTCATCAATTAATCATGATAGTGCTGAAGGTATCAACAGGCATGTGTCCCATTCCACAGCCTTCTGATATCATCAGCCAAGATATCCCAAAAGGAACACCCCAACTATCATAACCATATACCAATTACCATAATCATATAACATTCACAATTCACCAGGTAATTATGAAATCAAAGCAAACAGCAATAGTATATTAGAAATAAATACAACTACAGCAGCATATAACAATAGAAATCAAGACTAACAACTATCAGATTAACATGTTCAAGTATATGTAGATAGATAAGATAGACTTTCCTTACTTGCATATAACTGAAATGTCCGTAAAATGGAATCCAGTAACTATTAGTAGACTTTTCTTTTAAACAGTAATCACCTAAACACAGGGTTATTAGAATATATAAGTCACATAAATCAATTTGAATCAGAACCGAAATCCAATTGGTCACTGTTTACCAGCCAGTCGCTTGTGCCGGTCGCTTAGGTTAAGCGACCGCCACTAGTGACCACCCCAAAAACAGTGAGTTTCAATCCGAAACTCAGGCTTTTGATTACTCGATTTCAATCCGGTTTTCGAGTAATCTCATCCTAAGTCTCGAATTAAACACTCCCTAAGCCAAAAGGGTAAGAGAAAATAATCCACTATCATCAATAGATTACCCCTAACCCTCTCCTTGATTGGATTTACCATCTCACGAAAGTAGGGTTCCGTTTACGGTTATTCCATCTTAAGTAGATTAAAAAAGAGGGTAAAAACATCCAAGGGGTAATCACAGAGACGAGGGAAAAAGGGTAAAACCAATCTAACGGAGAAAAGAGAGTAGAGAACGAAGGGTTAGTTCAATACCTCCCACCAGAAAGCCAAAGAAGAAGAGAACTGATCTTCCAAGCCACTGTCAGTACTCCAGAGACTCTTTCGGATCTTCCCCGCAGCCGTCTAAACTCCCAAATAAGCAACCACGAATAAAGTAATCGTTAATGAGACGGAGGTTGCCTTTTATAGAAGTCTGGGGGCAAAATAGGGCAAAATCCCCGAAAACAGACCGGGCGGTCGCTTGGGCCGGTCGCTTAGGTTAAGCGACCACCACTAGTAACCGCCCCCATGTAATTTGCCATACAAGGGTGCTTTTACTAGGGGCTGATACCCAAGGCCAACCTAGCCCTAAAAAAGAGATGGGGGAGATCTTACCTTCATTCCGGACATCTCTGAACAACACCTGACTTCCAGAATTTCCAACTCCAGCCAAGGCAGGCTCTTCAGATAAAGGATTAATATCCATGGGTCCTGGGTATGGATCATGGGCTTCAATCCGGATACTCCACAAGTTCACCCGACTAGACCTTCGGGTTCTCGGACCTGGAATACGGATCTCGGGTTAGAAATACGGGGGGTATTACATTCCTCCCTCCTTAAAAGAAATTTCGTCCCCGAAATTACAACGTACCTGAAGGTCCAAAAAGGTGAGGATACTTGGACCGCATCTCATCTTCTTTCTCCCAAGATGCTTCCTCAAAAGAGTGATTCTTCCATCTGATCTTCACCAAAGGTATAGTCCGATTTCTCAACTACTTGTCTTTTCGATCCAAAATCTTAGCCGGTTCCTCATCATACGTCAAACCCGCACTCAACCCTTTCGGTTCATGCTGAAGCAGCTATTCTGCACTTGTCAAGCATTGCCTTAGCATAGATACATGGAATACATCATGCATACCAGCAAGAGACGGGGGCAAAGCCAACCGATAAGCTACTGGTCCAACCTTCTCAAGAATGTCAAAGGGACCAATATACCTAGGGCTGAGCTTTCCTTTAACATTGAAACGCATGACTCCTTTCATTGGCGAAACTTTCAAAAACGCACGCTCACCAACTTGAAACTCAAGGTCATACCTTCTTTTATCCGCATAGGACTTCAGTCGAGACTGAGTAGTTTTGATCCTTTCTCTAATCATATCCACCATAGTGCCGGTGGTTTCGATTAGATCAGGGCCAAGAACACGCCTTTCCCCAACTTCATCCCAATACAGAGGAGTTCTGCAAGTCTTCCCATACAGAGCTTTAAACGGGGCCATTCCAATAGTAGACTGATAACTGTTGTTATAAGCAAACTCCACCAAGGCTAGGTGGTCATCCCGATTACCACTCATATCTATGACACACGCTCTAAGCATATCTTCCAAAATCCGTATGGTCCTTTCCGATTGGCCATCGGTCTGAGGATGATGAGCAGTACTCAAATTCAGCTGAGTACCTAGAGCTTTCTGCAGACTATTCCAGAAACGCGACGTAAACCTCGGGTCTCTATCTGACACAATGCTAACCGGAACACCATGCAATCTCACCACATTATCAACATAGAGTCGGGCAAACTTATCCATAGAATAGGTGATGTTCATTGAAATGAAGTGTGCCGATTTGGTTAATCGGTCCACTACCACCCACACCGAGTCATTCCCTTTTCCAGATCGGGGCAGACCAGTGAAAAAATCAATAGCAATGTCTTCCCATTTCCAACTAGGTACTGGAAGAGGTTGCAGAAGGCCAGACGAAGGCTGTCGGACAGCTTTCACACGTTGACAAGTCCCACATTTAGCAATGAAATCTTCCACATCATTCTTCATGCCAGACCACCAAAAGTACCCTTTCATATCATGGTACATCTTCACGCTTCCAGGATGAATAGTAAAGATGGACTGATGAGCATCAGTCAAGATTTCGCTTCTGAGGTCTTCCACTGCAGGAACACAAACTCTTCCTCTAAAAACAAGAGCACCATCAAAGGCTAGGGAGAAATCTTCCACGTCCTTAGTCTTTGAAGTGATCAAGTCAATCTTCTTCTTCAATTCTAGATCAGCCGACTGTAGAGCAACAATTCGGTCCCTCAAACTCGGTCGAACTGATACAGTTGCCAAAATAGCACCAGAACTTTCTGACAAAATCTCAAGTCCAAATCTTACAATGGAGAACAATAAGGGCTTACTGAGATACGTCAGAACCACACTTCCTCGATTACTCTTTCTACTTAAGGCATCAGCAACCACATTAGCTTTTCCTGGATGATACTGAATATCACAATCATAGTCCTTCACCAGTTCTAGCCATCTTCTCTGTCTCATATTCAACTCCTTCTGAGTAAAGAAATACTTGAGACTCTTGTGGTCAGTGAAAATAGATATCTTTTCACCATAAAGATAGTGACACCAAATCTTCAGAGCAAAAACCATAGCTGCCAACTCCAAGTCATGAGTAGGATAATTATGCTCGTAGTTCTTCAACTGCCTAGAAGCATAAGCTACCACCTTCCCATGCTGCATCAAAACGCAACCCAAACCAACCTTAGAGGCATCGGTATACACTGTCAAACCTCCAGAGTCATCTGGTATCGTCAACACAGGAGTGCTAGTTAACCTTTTCTTGAGTTCTTGAAAACTTTCTTCACATGCTTCCTTCCACTCAAACTTGACTCCTTTTCTGGTAAGCTTTGTCATAGGTGCTGAGATTCTGGAGAAATTCTCAATGAAGCGCCTATAATAACCCGCCATACCAAGAAAACTTCGAATTTCCGTGATTGACTTAGGTTGGTCCCAATCAGTCACAGCTTGAACTTTTGTAGGATCAACTTTAATTCCGTCAGCAGAAACGATGTGACCTAGGAACATAACTGTAGGTAACCAAAAGTCACATTTGCTGAACTTGGCAAACAACTTCTTCTCTCTTAAACGCTGCAAGGCAAAACTCAGATGTCCAAAATGTTCTTCTTCGCCCTTTGAATAGATCAGAATGTCATCAATAAATACAATGATAAATTTATCTAAGACATCCTGAAATACTCGGTTCATCAGATCCATGAACGCTGCCCGTGCATTAGTAAGACCAAAAGGCATAACTCGGAATTCATAATGCCCATATCTAGTCCTAAATGCAGTCCTGCACACATCACTGGACTTTACTCTTAATTGATGGTACCCAGATCTCAGATCGATCTTCGAGAACACAGAGGCACCTTTCAACTGATCAAACAAGTCGTCGATCCTAGGGAGAAGATATTTATTTTTTATCGTCAACTTGTTTAATTCCCGATAGTCTATGCACATTCGCATACTACCGTCCTTCTTCTTCACAAACAATACCGGGGCTCCCCACGGTGAAACACTGGGTTGGATAAACCCTTTGCTTGACAAATCATTTAACTGAGTCTGAAGTTCCTTCAACTCAGTCGGAGCCATCCGATACGGAGCTTTCGACACAGGAGCTGCTCCAGGAATTAGATCAATTGAAAATTCTAACTCCCTCTCTGGAGGCAAACCAGACAAATCATCGGGAAAAACATCAGGAAAGTCCCTGACAACTTCGATATCAGACAACCGTTTCACACCTTCCCAAACATTCACAGAAGAGGAAAGAAGTCCAACATTCTTAGTCCACTGCCTGACTTTCATAGTCGCAGCCACTATCTTCTTACTCAACTTCTCTTGACTACATTGATACTCAAACGGACTATCATTCGTAGGATGAAACAGTACCTTCCTTTCTGAACAAAGGATAACTGCACCATACTTAGATAACCAATCTATTCCAAATATCACATCAAAATCAGACATGTCTAACTTGATCAGACGGGCTTCAAGGGTTCTACCAGCAATAACCACTGGATAAGATTCAACCACTTCATCTAATCTAACAACAGATCTGGTTGGAGTACTAATTACTAGTCCTCTTTCCAACTTCGTAAGTGTAACAGGAATACGACTCACAAAAGAAGATGCTATGAATGAATGCGATGCACCAATATCAAATAATACGAAAGCAGAGGTAGATGATACTGAAATGATACTTGTCACAACATCGTGATCTGTCTCAGACTCAAAACCAACAACACTGTATACTTTATCAGAGGGAACACTCGAAACAGGAGAACTCGGCTTCTGAGTGTAGTTGTGAGAATAATGACCCTGCTACCCACAGTTAAAGCAGATCAAATCCCTACCACTCACAAGAGCTGCTGAAGAAGGATATGCAGGCTTCTGGTTATTAGCCACTGGACGAGGGTTAGCATAGATCAGTCCAAAGTACACGACTACTGCCGCAGGGGACGCACCGGTGCACCACTAGAACCATAGCTCGAAGCGAGCTGAAACGGAACTAGCTCCTCTAGGCTGAAACGAAGGGGCAGTATAAGGAGCAGGCTTAGAGAATCTCCGGTTACGGTCACCCGAATGATTCCTGTTCGAAATAGAACGCTGGAGCAGATAATTCTCTCTCTCATTATCTTCTACCTTCTTCGCATTCTGAACCATCTCAGCATAATCCACAATAGGATGAATTGCCAGGTAAGTCTTCAGTGACGGCCTCAAACCTTTGAAGAACTTCTTTGCCTTCTCACGGTCACCTTTGAAAGCATCAGGGGCAAAGTAGAACAATTCTTCAAACTTCTTCTGGTATTCCAGAACAGTACTAGGTCCTTGCGTGAGTGCAATGAACTCCGCTTCCTTAGCATCTCTCACAGACTCAGGAAAGTAATTCTTGCAAAATGCATCCTTGAAAATTTCCCAAGTAAGAACCGGGTGCGAAGCTTCCAAAATAGGTCTGGTAGCATTCCACCACGCATCTGCTTCATGCTACAGTCTCTGCTCTGCACAAAGAATCTTCTGAGCTTCATTGCAATGGAGGTTGCGAAAAGCTTTCTCCATCTCTCGGATCCACTTGTTAGGGAACAATGCATCCGATGAAATACCAGTAAAAGCAGGGATCTGAAGCTTCAAGAAATGCTCCATCAACCTTGCATGCGGACCAGGGGCAAAACCGTCCACAAAAGTACCAGCTGCAGAAGTACCAGCTCCATTAGGATTAAGAGCTGCCTGGGCATTCTGCTGAGTAGCCGCAAAACCTTGCATCATAGTAGTAAACTGATTATGCTGCTGATGCATCACATTTCCCAGAATGTTCATCACATCCTGAATAGAGACTACTTGCGGTGCCAGTGGAGGATTCCCACTGGTGGAAGGAATTTCAACTCGGGGAGGCTCAGTTTTAGTGTTTACTGTAGGTATGTCCCGCCCTCCCAGCCGGTACCCTATCTGGCATACCCGAGAGTGTGATCCACAGCCCGAAGATCAGGTATTGAGTGATCAACCTCCCACATAAACAATAACATAATCATGAACAATCATAATAAAAGTGCGGAAGATAAACCATAGATCCAATAAAGAAAGAATGAATCATAAATGAATCAGAATAATAGATATAATCAGAGTGTCAAACAGATAAGTAAAGTGAGGCAAAAATCCCACTTTACAACCAGCGGAAAAGTAGCTCTAAAAGAATAAACTAGACAAAATCTAATCCCAGTAGCAAGTACATTGGGTAACTCAATTGTTCTCCACTTTATAGACAACATCCTTATAAGTGTAAATCTCATAAATGGCACAAGGACGCTTCCACTCAATGGTCGGACTAAGCATCGTACGGAGCATAACCACTCGCGGGATCTTCGAGTAATTGTGGTAACCACAATCACCTTCCCGGAGATATGCCTCTTCGCCTTGCGCTTCTTCATAGGGACCGTCATAATACTCAAGACTGCAGGATAGTCTAACAAACATTGTACAATAAAGGAATGAGTTTCAAAGAAACTCAAGTAAGGCGATTAAAATCCATAATAACATAAATGGCAGGATTCCGAACAATCATAAATGCAATATGATATGAGACAAGCAATGAATGAATGAATCTAACTCTATGTATGCTGGTCTCTATTGGCGGACATGCTTTAAGTCATAGCACCGTACTTCTTTAGGAAAGTCCACTCACATCCTCAACCATTTAAGATATCTTGGATTCTCTCACGGATCATTTCACCGGTCTTGAGCAGCCGATTGGTAATGGGTCCTTCATCCCTCGGGACAAACCTTGGCGGGGGTTAAGTCAACACACTCTCTCACAACCATTTGGTATAAGAACTTTGGCGCATGTCGGGGTAAAACCTAGCCAAATGCAAGTCTTCTACTTAGTTACATCAAGTCGGATCCGGATACTTCCATTCCTCGTCCCTGGCGATCCTTTCCGGTATCCTTCACACTAGAGTCCTCATAGTCCCTGACTACGGACTCATCAACCCTATTGATCATCCACATATGGTAAACGGGAAGCTCTCACGTCCTCTCACGGGTTGGTTACCGGTCTTAAGCGCCCGTGAGCCCAAGTCTAACCATATGCAACCCTACCAATAAATGGCCCCCACAATGTGATTCCTGTCCTCTCACGGGTTGGTTACCGGTCTTGAGCGCCCATGAATCCCCATTGCTACCACGGGTCATTCGGTCTCAATACCCCCTCCGATTAGGGTCGACATAACAGGACATCCTAGCCAAACACTACTAGACAATCCTAGATATGTCATCCAACAGTTTAGGAAGGTGTCCATAGGGCATCTCCGGAAACATCCCATAATATTCCCGTAGTAGTCCAAGGACAGAAGTGTCAAAAGGACACCTCTCCTTTCCAAACCATACTTAAGCATACACAAGCATCAATTCATATCATCACATATATGGTAACTTCATATATGGAAAGAAATCAATAATTACAATCACTTGTATAACATTGGTAAGTAAATCATACATGAATCAATTCAATATGAATAAGTAATGCTACTGTAATCAAAGTTATGCAACAGTAGTATATCATTGTAAGAATCTAATTTAGGAATCATATCTATGATATTCAAATATAGAAACTAGATTCATGCTATCTATGTAATTAAGGAAATAACCATCCTTACCTTTTATAACTCGCAAAGGAATCCTAAGAAATCAAGTAAGATCTTTGGCAAACTTGAGAAGAAGGTCCTAAACAAGTATATACAACATATTAGGAAAGATCCCTAACAGAAAAGATACCAAAACATCCAACACGGACCAATTCCGGAGTTGCTTTGTACTCATTGGTCGAGTGGATTGGTCGATCGCTGATCGACCAATCGATCGACCAATGCAGACAGTAGCCTAAAAAAAACAGAGTTTTAAGATATGAAATCCGAATTTGGTGGTTCAAAAGGGTACTAATCAAGGGGTAAACTACATCAGCAGTATTCTAACATATAGGGGACCTCAAAACACCAATCAAATCAAGATATCAAGATCCAAATTAGGAAACAAAAAGTTACCATAATTAGATCAACCATGGATCTTGATGAATTCGAAATAGAAATCAAAGACAAGAACAATAGGAGGATGGATCATTGCTTCAGGTAATGGTATCATGAAAACATACTTAGATCTTCAAGGAACAAGGCTTAGAAGCATAAATCTAAATAAGGAAATAAAACCTACCATATATGTAACTATCATGCATCATGAAGAACACATAGTATGGTAGAAGAGAACAACTAGAAATTGATAGATTATGGATCATGGAAGGAAAACACAGTAATTAACTACTAACATGATCAATCATAGAAGATCCAAAGAGATCAGAATTCAAATCAGATGTTTAACAAGATTAGAACATGGTTTGATCATGATTCCTTCAAAAGCTTGCAATGATCTTGGTTAAGATCATTGTTCTAGCCTCAAATCCTTAGGATGATCATGAGAACATGTTCAGAGATGTTTGCAACAGAGAAAGCAGCATCTCTTCTACTGTCTCAACTCAAAAAGGAAAGAAAAACAAAGATGGAGGAGAAGAAGAGAGAGTAGACATACCTTTTGATGCAAAAAGAAGAGTTTCGACGAAGATCCGTCAAGAAAACACCAAGGATGCAAGGGAGATGACTTGCAGAGGTCTTTGTTTCATTCCAGAGAGTTTGGAGGCAGCAAATACGAAGTGGACTCGAGATTGGACTTAAATAGAGCAAGAACAACCTAATTGCCAAAGACAGCACTCATTGGTCGAGTGGACCAATGCTGACAGCAAGACCAAAACAGGGAATTGAAGGCCCAGATCAAATCCAATCCTAAAGGGGTTTTGCACACAAGTCAAGTGACTTACCTAATAGGTAGAAATGCCTTCAAACCAAGATAGAGAGCACTCCAACTCCATCAACTAATCAGATCTTCATCAAGATTCAGTTTCCATAAATAGAACTTCATCATCAACTTTCATGGATTCAAAGCCAGACACCAAGTCCTCTACTGGGATGGCCCAAAGCTGACTTCTTACTTTACTTCGGGTCACTGGACCTACAAATAACAAGGTTTCCGGGTCAAGGTTAGGGCTGGGTTTTACATTCTCCCCCCCTTAAAGAAATTTCGTCCTCGAAATTGAAAGCGTACCTGTGCTTCCAAAGAGGTAAGGAAACTTCTCCTTCATATCTTCTTCCTTCTCCCAAGAAGCTTCTTCAGGGGTATGGTTCTTCCACCAAATCTTCACCAAAGGAATGGTGCGATTCTGCAGCTGCTTGTCCTTCCTATCCAAGATTTCGGCCGGTTCTTCATCATAGGTCAAATCAGCACTAAGTCCTTCAGGTGCTTGCAGCAAAATGTGTTCCGGATTCTCTAAGTATTTTCGAAGCATCGAAATATGAAACACATTGTGAACAACAGCGAGAGGCGGAGGTAATGCTAATCGATACGCAACAGGTCCAACCTTTTCCAAAATCTCGAAAGGTCCAATGTAACGAGGGCTAAGCTTTCCCTTAACATTGAATCTCATCACACCCTTCATTGGTGAAACCTTCAAGAAGACTTTCTCTCCCACTTGAAATTCCAAATCGGTCCTTCTCTTATCAGCATAAGATTTCTGTCTTGACTGGGCAGACTTAATCCTTTCTCTTATCATATCTACCATAGCACTCGTAGCTTCAATCATCTCGGGACCTAAGACTTTTCTTTCACCTGTCTCGATCCAGTACAAAGGTGTCCTACAAGTACTTGCCATACAAAGCCTTGAATGGAGCCATGCCTATTGTTGCTTGATAACTGTTGTTATAGGCAAACTCAACCAAAGCTAGGTGTTCATCCCAATTACCACCCATATCCACCACACAAGATCTGAGCATGTCTTCCAATGTCTGAATTGTCCGCTCGGATTGTCCATCGATCGTGGATGATGAGCTGTACTCAAGTTCAATTGGGTTCCCAAGGCCTTCGCAAACTATTCCAAAACCTTGAGGTGAACCTGGGATCACGATCCGAAACAATACTCAATGGCACACCATGGAGACGAACCACATTATCCACATAAAGCCTTGCTAGCTTATCCAGAGTATGAGTGATCTTCATAGGAATGAAATGGGCTGATTTGGTCAACCTATCAACAATCACCCACACAGTGTCATTGCCTTTACTTGTCCGAGGCAAGCTAGTCACAAAGTCCATGGAGATATCCTCCCACTTCCAACTAGGAATAGGAAGAGGCTGAAGTAATCCAGGATGGAGGTTGTCGAACGGCTTTCACACGTTGGCAAGTCTCACACTTGGCAACAAAATCATCAACATCCGCCTTTAGACCAATCCACCAAAAATGTTCCTTCAAGTCCTTGTACATCTTGGTGCTTCCCGGGTGTATAGTAAAGACTGACTGGTGTGCTTCTTTCAATATTTCTTTCTTAACTTCTTCATTTGCAGGCACACACAGTCTTCCTCTAAACAACAAAGCACCATCCATGGATATACCAAAGTCGGGGTCCGACTCAGGATTCGAAGAAATCTTCTCAACTTTGATCAAAAACTCTTGATTAGAACTCTGCAGAGCAACAATCTTATCTCTAAGACCAGATCTTGCCGTCATGGCGAAAGAATAAAATCAGAATTCTCAGGGACGATTTCCAAATCAAAACTCTCAATAGAAGACCACAATGGTAAACTCAAAGCATTCAAATCCAAAGTCTTCTTCTGGTTCTTCCTACTAAGAGCATCAGCAACAACATTTGCCTTCCCAGGGTGATACTGAATATCACAATCATAATCAGAGACTAGTTCCAACCATCTCCTTTGTCTCATGTTCAACTCCTTTTGGGTAAAGAAGTATTTCAAACTCTTATGATCCGTGAAAATGGCAATCTTCTCACCGTAAAGGTAATGTCTCCAAATCTTCAAAGCAAAGACAACGGCGGCAAGTTCTAGATCGTGAGTGGGGTAATTCCGCTCATAATCCTTCAATTGCCGAGAAGCATAGGCTACGACCTTGCCATGTTGCATCAGTACACAACCCAAACCAATCTTTGACGCATCGGTATAAACTGTCATACCACCGGTACTATCAAGTATAGTCAAAACCGGGGCACTTGTCAATCTATCCTTCAACTCTTGGAAATTCTTCTCACAGGCGTCAAACCAAACAAACTTTTCTTCTTTCCTGGTCAACTTAGTCATAGGAGCAGCCAACCGAGAAAAGTTCTCAATAAATCTTCGGTAGTAACCCGCCAATCCAAGAAAACTTCTTATTTCCGTTATCGACTTCGGTCGTTCCCAATCAGCCACGACTTGGACCTTTTCAGGATCGACACGAATACCTTCGGCTGAAACTACATGACCAAGGAATACCACTCTCTTAAGCCAGAAATCACACTTGCTAAACTTAGCGAACAACTTCTTTTCTCGCAACCTTTGCAAAGTGAAACTTAGATGACTCGCATGCTCTTCTTCGCTCTTCGAATAGATCAAGATGTCATCAATGAAAACAATCACAAACTTGTCAAGCACATCATGAAATACTCGATTCATGAGGTCCATGAACACCGCAGGAGCATTAGTCAATCCGAAGGGCATGACTCTAAACTCGTAGTGACCATACCGCGTTCGGAAAGCTGTCTTGAAGATATCACTAGACTTCACTTTCAATTGGTGATATCCGGACCTTAAGTCAATCCTTGAGAACACAACTGCACCCTTCAACCGATCGAAGAGATCATCAATTCGCGGGCAGCGGATATCTATTCTTGATAGTCAACTTATTCAACTCACGGTAGTCGATGCACAAGCGCATACTACCGTCTTTCTTCTTGACGAACAAGACCGGAGCTCCCCAAGGTGACACACTAGGCTGCACGAAACCTCTATCAATGAGCTCATTCAACTGATTTTGCAAGTCTTTCAACTCGGTAGGAGCCATCCTGTACGGAGCTTTAGATACCGGAGCGGCACCGGGGACGAGATCAATAGAAAATTCGACATCCCTGTCCGGAGGCACTCTCGATAGATCATCGGGGAAGACATCAACAAAGTCGCAGACAACTCGACTTCATTGACTCTTTTCTCCACTATACCCTTGCCTTCGGATGAAGCATCATCCACTAGGGCATAGACTTGCATCGGTCAGTGCAAAGCACCTTCTTACAAACCCTTCTCTTTTCACCCCGAAATTCAAAGACCGGACTTCCACAAATATGGAACTGAATCTTCTTTGAGGAACAAAGGAACACGGCTTTGTGGGCTGTCAACCAATCAATTCCCAAAATAACATCGAAGTCCTTCATGTCAAGAATCACAAAATTGGCTTCCAAGTTCTTCTCACCAATCAACACGGGACATTTAGATAACCCCTTATCTAGTTTCACAACAGGACCAGAGAGGTGTACTAATCAATAAACAACTAGACAACTTCTCGGGGATTAGGTTGTCTTCTTGATGAATGCGAGATGACATGAACGAATGAGATGCACCCGTATCAAATAAGACAAATGCAGAAATAGAAGCGACTAACAATGTACCTGTAATCACTTCATGGCTTGGATCTGCTCAAGACCGGAAATACTGAAAACTCTACCGGAGGGAGGAGCAGAGCACTCTTCACCACCGGGGGCAAGCTGGCTGGGCGGGCCGCCCGGACGAGCACGAGCAAAATGACCAGCTTGCTTGCAGTAGAAGCAAACGAGGATTGCTTTGGATCCAACGGGGTGGCTGCAACAGAGGGCTTCGAACAAAAGGCCTTGCACTTGCACTTGCACTTGCTGGTGGTCGGTTTCCGCCATACTTTGTCTAAACCGGCCGGTCTGCTGAAAACCCGTGTTTCGACCTACACTCTTAGCCCGAAAGGTAGGAGTGGGGTAGGGTGTAGGTCTCACAAAACGACGGTCATTACGATCCACCAAACCAGAATTCCTTGACTGCCAGGGCTTTTGCGCACGAGCACTTTCCTTCTCTGTTTCTTCCAACTTCTTCGAGTTTTGCACCACTTGAGCATAGCTCACTATAGGCAGAACTGTGAGGTAAGCTTTAATGGCAGGGCGCGATCCTTTGAAGAACTTCTTTGCTTTCGCGAGGTCATCCTTCGGAGAATGCGGAGCAAAGAAATGAAGCTCCTCGAACTTTTGTTGGTACTCCAACACGACGAGAGTTCCTTGAGTCGGAATCATGAACTCGGCTTCCTTCGCATCTTTCACCACCTCGGGAAAGTAGTTCATACAAAAAGCCTCTTTGAATAACTCCCAAGTTACGACTCCTGCATGCAAACCTTCCAAAACAGGCCGAGTGGAGATCCACCATGCTTCAGCTTCTTGTTGCAACTTCTGTTCAGCAAACAAAATCTTCGAGCTTCCGAGCATTGCGGATGTCGGAAAGCCTTCTCCAACTCACGAAGCCACTTGTTGGGAAACAAGGGGTCCTTGGTAACTCCGGTGAAAGTGGGTACTTGCATCTTGAGAAAACTCTCCATCAAGGCGAGTATGAGGAGTTCCAGCTAAACCTCCCGCATTCGGGACTGCGGCATGAGGATTCACATTAGCACCAGCCCGGGTCTCATTATGCGAGTCATGAAACCCACCAACATCTGGTTGAATTGAGCCGCTTTGCTTCTGCATCATATTGCCCATAATATTGGCAATATCTCAAAAACTTCCAACATTCGGGGCACCAGGTATCTCATGAGTACCCTAATCAACATTTGGTATCTCACCACCTCCATGAGGTACTTCACCACCTCCCCGAGGTATTTCACCACCTCCATGACCACTTGGATTCACCACGCCCACTTCTCGGAGTAACCATTCACGCAAAACCGAGAACATCAAAATACCAAATTTCGAAGATTCAACATAAACCACAAGTCCAAATGATTTGAAAACTTAAATCATGCTCAAATATATTCATATAGTCATCAAACAATATTCCATAAGGCAAAAATCACATTTTCCAAAAATTCAACAGCAATTGAGGTCACTATGACCATTGGTCGAGTGATTGGTCGACCTGACCCAGTCGACCAATGAGTCGACCAATGCAGACAGAATGCGAAAATTCGCATTATAAGCCTCACTTTCACATTCCAACCTCATTCTAACTTCTTCCAAAGGTGAGAGAGCCCTAGGGAAAGTCTCCAAGAGTTCTCACAAGTGTTCTTGAGGTGATTTAGTGCTTCAACAACAACACCACAACACACCATCTTCACAAACAAGGTAAATCTCTCATTCTTTCTTCCATTTTCATCTTCTCATGCTTGCATTTCAATAAAACCATGCTTTACTTGTATCCAATGCTAGAAATCATGCTTGGGAATGCTTAGAAACATATTCCCTAGGTTTTAAACACAATGCCATGCATAGACAACAAGTTTTAACATAATGGTGTTCATCTCACAAAGTTTTATACCGAAATCGATATCTTTAGAAAAATTCCGTTTTCTCTCAAACCGCTTGAAATTTTCGCATGAGATCAAATGCTACATGCTCAAGATGACATTGTAGATAGGTCCATACAATTTGATTAAACCAATTTCAACTTTTCAAAAATCCAATTTTGACCTAAATTGCAAAATCCCCAAATTTCCTTCTTGCTGAATTTTTCGCTTTAATCCAAGTTTTCGATCGATTCTCATCAAACAAACTTCATAGACATGAAATTCCAAGTATTGCGCACTTGCTAGTATGTTCAAATCAAATTTCCCCCAAATTTGAAATTTTCCGAAAATTACGAAAATACCCTTTTGGCTCAAATCTTAAGATAGCACTAACTGGAATTGTCTCTTGTCTCTTTCACAGATACACTATGCAAAGGGGAGGGCGAGGACGAGGTAGAGGTCGTGGTCGCATTGTAGGTGCTCTTAGGGGGGCGGAGGTCGGGTTCCTTTAGAGCCTAGACGGGAGGTTAGGAGACCGGACATGTTTGACACACCTCGGGCCGAGTTCCTGTACGAGGCCTACTTCGATTCTTGCAATATCGAGATGGGACTTCTACTTCACTTACGCCAGCTCGAGCCTTTAGGATTCGGCAGAGGTTCGACACATTGCGGTGGACTCATCTCTTCACCGAGGATCCGCCGGTATACCGGAACTAGTGAGGTTGTTCTTCAGCAACCTTACTTACACAAAGGAGGCCCGAGGCCAAGGACATCCACTTAGACTTGTCCTCGGGAGCGGGGGTCTTCCGGACTCGGATTCGCTTCTCTACCCGGACACCGGCTGAGATCTTGCGGGTTCCTTACTATCCACGGCGGTGTGTGTGGATACTGCAGGAGCGGATCTGGACAGCCATCGATGTCGTACGAGCTACGCGAGATATGCTCTACGCTATGGGATAGCCGTCGATGCTTCACTCCGTGGACCAGCGGACGGATGACGGATTCTACACGGATTATCGGTCGCATAGTCGGCCGAAACATTATGCCGAAAGCCGGACATCACCATCGGGTCACGGTGATGGAGGCCTTAGTCATCTACCGCATCTACATGGGCTTCGAGATCGATCTCTCCTACATCATTCAGCAGGTCATGCTTGGACTTAGTTCTACGGCCTAGCATGCGGAACCTTTGCTATGGGAGGCTACCGACTTTGATCTTCGGGCATTTCGGGGTGAGTTTCGAGGATACACCGGTGGACACCTGGTTCACGGGGATACTCTATTGGGACTCGGACCATTCATCGGATGAGACTACAGCGATCGAGAGAGATCTCCTGGTCCGGAGGGTGAGGATGATGATGATTCGGAGGATGAGGATCGGGGGTCGAGAGGATGGAGGAGAGGATATCGGTCCGATAGTGATGATCAGGCCGGAGATGATGCGAGATATGCACGAGGCTGAGCCTGTGCATCACGAGTTTCCTTCATCACACTTCGAGGCGGGTGGCCCTTCACATGCGGTTCCGGAGACTTCGGATCTTGGAGCACGGATGAGATCGATGACTTCCATGCTAGAGAGAATGGAGGTCGGGACAGGAGCAGATGTACGAGAGGATGGAGTCACGACAGGGATAGGATAGAGCATCGGGTGACTCAGCTAGCGAAGGAGTTCGGAGCATACGAGAGATCGGAGAAGATCACCTAGATAGACTGTACCTTAGGATTTCCATTTATGCATTTCAGATGTAATCATTGTAAAAACCTTTGAAATTAATGAAGTTCATTTTGTTTCCCTTTAGTTATTGTATATTATGCACCTTTCTTTTCCTTGCATTAGTGACATTTGTTCAGGTATAATTATGGTATGTTATTCTGAAATGTTCTGTTATGCCTCAAAGGTCAAGTTTCTAATTCAGTGTTCTATTATTCACTTCTAAGAGTAGAAGAGTCATTTCGGATCAATGACTCGGGAATGTTAAGTTGTTGTCTTTTGTGGTTTGGATCCCCTCGAACCTTGGGCTCGATACCAATCATGTCACGCCCTCCCGGCCCGGTACCCTATCCGGCATACCCGAGAGTGTGATCCACAGCCAGGAAGATCGGGTATCGAGTGATCAACCTCCCACATAAACAATAACATAATCATGAACAATCATAATAAAAGTGCGGAAGATAAACCATAGATCCAATAAAGAAAGAATGAATCATAAATGAATCAGAATAATAGATATAATCATAGTGTCAAACAGATAAGTAAAGTGAGGCAAAAATCCCACTTTACAACTAGCGGAAAAGTAGCTCTAAAAGAATAAACTAGACAAAATCTAATCCCAGTAGCAAGTACATTGGGTAACTCAATTGTTCTCCACTTTATAGACAACATCCTTATAAGTGTAAATCTCATAAATGGCACAAGGACGCTTCCACTCAATGGTCGGACTAAGCATCGTACGGAGCATAACCACTCGCGGGATCTTCGAGTAATTGTGGTAACCGCAATCACCTTCCCTGGAGATATGCCTCTTCGCCTTGCGCTTCTTCATAGGGACCATCATAATACTCAAGACTGCAGGATAGTCTAACAAACATTGTACAATAAAAGAATGAGTTTCAAAGAAACTCGAGTAAGGCGATTAAAATCCATAATAACATAAATGGCGGGATTCCGAACAATCATAAATGCAATATGATATGAGACAAGCAATGAATGAATGAATCTAACTCTATGTATGCTGGTCTCTATTGGCGGACATGCTTTAAGTCATAGCACCGTACTTCTTTAGGAAAGTCCACTCACATCCTCAACCATTTAAGATATCTTGGATTCTCTCACGGATCATTTCACCGGTCTTGAGCAGCCGATTGGTAATGGGACCTTCATCCCTCGGGACAAACCTTGGCAGGGGGTTAAGTCAACACACTCTCTCACAACCATTTGGTATAAATGCTTGGCGCATGTCGGGGTAAAACCTAGCCAAATGCAAGTCTTCTACTTAGTTACATCAAGTCGGATCCGGATACTTCCATTCCTCGTCCCTGGCGATCCTTTCCGGTATCCTTCACACTAGAGTCCTCATAGTCCCTGACTACGGACTCATCAACCCTATTGATCATCCACATATGGTAAACGGGAAGCTCTCACGTCCTCTCACGGGTTGGTTACCGGTCTTAAGCGCCCGTGAGCCCAAGTCTAACCATATGCAACCCTACCAATAAATGGCCCCCACAATGTGATTCCTGTCCTCTCACGGGTTGGTTACCGGTCTTGAGCGCCCATGAATCCCCATTGCTACCACGGGTCGTTCGGTCTCAATACCCCTCCGATTAGGGTCGACATAACAGGACATCCTAGCCAAACACTACTAGACAATCCTAGATATGTCATCCAACAGTTTAGGAAGGTGTCCAGAGGGCATCTCCGGAAACATCCCATAATATTCCCGTAGTAGTCCAAGGACAGAAGTGTCAAAAGGACACCTCTCCTTTCCAAACCATACTTAAGCATACACAAGCATCAATTCATATCATCACATATATGGTAACTTCATATATGGAAAGAAATCAATAATTACAATCACTTGTATAACATTGGTAAGTAAATCATACATGAATCAATTCAATATGAATAAGTAATGCTACTGTAATCAAAGTTATGCAACAGTAGTATATCATTGTAAGAATCTAATTTAGGAATCATATCTATGATATTCAAATATAGAAACTAGATTCATGCTATCTATGTAATTAAGGAAATAACCATCCTTACCTTTTATAACTCGCAAAGGAATCCTAAGAAATCAAGTAAGATCTTTGGCAAACATGAGAAGAAGGTCCTAAACAAGTATATACAACATATTAGGAAAGATCCCTAACGGAAAAGATACCAAAACATCCAACACGGACCAATGGAGTTCGTTGTACTCATTGGCGAGTGGATTGGTAGCCTGCCAAGACCAATGCAGAGCCTTAAAAAAAGAGTTTTAAGATATGAAATCCGAATTTGGTGGTTCAAAAGGGTACTAATCAAGGGGTAAACTACATCAGCAGTATTCTAACATATAGGGGACCTCAAAACACCAATCAAATCATGATATCAAGATCCAAATTAGGAAACAAAAAGTTACCATAATTAGATCAACCATGGATCTTGATGAATTCGAAATAGAAATCAAAGACAAGAACAGTAGGAGGATGGATCATTGCTTCAGGTAATGGTATCATGAAAACATACTTAGATCTTCAAGGAACAAGGCTTAGAAGCATAAATCTAAATAAGGAAATAAAACCTACCATATATGTAACTATCATGCATCATGAAGAACACATAGTATGGTAGAAGAGAACAACTAGAAATTGATAGATTATGGATCATGGAAGGAAAACATAGTAATTAACTACTAACATGATCAATCATAGAAGATCCAAAGAGATCAGAATTCAAATCAGATGTTTAACAAGATTAGAACATGGTTTGATCATGATTCCTTCAAAAGCTTGCAATGATCTTGGTTAAGATCATTGTTCTAGCCTCAAATCCTTAGGATGATCATGAGAACATGTTCGAGAGATGTTTGCAACAGAGAAAGCAGCATCTCTTCTACTGTCTCAACTCAAAAAGGAAAGAAAAACAAAGATGGAGGAGAAGAAGAGAGAGTAGACATACCTTTTGATGCAAAAAGAAGAGTTTCGACGAAGATCCGTCAAGAAAACACCAAGGATGCAAGGGAGATGACTTGCGAGAGGTCTTTGGTTCGTTCCGAGAGAGTTTGGAGGCAGCAAATACGAAGTGGACTCGAGATTGGACTTAAATAGAGCAAGAACAACCTAATTGCCAAAGACGACACTCATTGGTCGAGTGGATTGGTCGTCGGCGCCCCCGATCGACCAATCAATGCCGACGAAGAAGACCAAAACGAGGGAATTGAAGGCCCAGATCAAATCCAATCCTAAAGGGGTTTTGCACACAAGTCAAGTGACTTACCTAATAGGTAGAAATGCCTTCAAACCAAGATAGAGAGCACTCCAAGTCCATCAACTAATCAGATCTTCATCAAGATTCAGTTTCCATAAATAGAACTTCATCATCAACTTTCATGGATTCAAAGCCAGACACCAAGTCCTCTACTGGGATGGCCCAAAGCTGACTTCTTACTTTACTTCGGGTCACTGGACCTACAAATAACAAGGTTTCCGGGTCAAGGTTAGGGCTGGGTTTTACAAGGTATCTCAACACGGTTCTGATTTCCACTACCTTCTTCTTCATCTTGACCATTAACAGCACGATTCCTTAATTGAACCATTCTGCGAAAGAATTCCAGAGATTAGCAACACTCAATGATTAAGTCCGGAAAAGATTCCACAAGTCAAATTTACTCCACAACATGGCCAACATTCACAAACAGAAGAAGCAGCAAGCACAAATTCCAAAAATTAACAAAACAGAGCCAAAATCCAAAATTAGGTACATGGAAGACTGGACGAGTCGCTTGAGCCGGTCGCTTGGGTTAAGCGACCGCCACTAGTGACCGCCCCAAAATACGTGCAACAGCAACGTTTCAAATACGGTTTTTGGGTCTCATTTCATTTCTACACTTCTCAAAATGCATTTTGGGCTCTGGGGATTTAGTGCAAAGGGTTAGGAAGATATTTTGGAGACTCCGTTGGCTTCGGATCTACTTCCCACACGACGCATACACGCTACACAGGTAATCATCTCATGAAACCCTTCATTTCTATGGTTTGCATTATAGAACTACAATGTGTAACTGTTTTTAGGTTTTCTTTTGTGCAAAAATGTTTCTTTTACATCTCATAACATGTCTAGGCATAGATCTATTGTTCACTATGCATTTTTACACAAATAGGTAATTTTTAGACATCTCATGGCTTCTCATTTTGCATCTTTTTCGCCTAAAAACGGATTTTCTCACTAGATGGCTGCCCGCGGAGGTAGGAGAGTACCCATTCGCGGCCGAGGTCGTCGTCGAGGTAGAGGTGACACACATGACCCAGTCCATCCAGACTACTTTAGATCACTGGAGGCACATGAGCTATACTTTGGCCACTTCAGTCATCGTGCGATCGAGTATGGTCGACCAGTAGTGACTTCAGAGGTAGCACACTTCCAGATCGAGAGTAGATTTGAGGCTGTGGGTTGGAGAAGTACCTTGTTTTTGAACGAGGATGCCTATCCAAGCTAGTCAGGTTATTCTACAGCAACCTGACCTTCCACAGAGAGATGGATGGAGAGCACGACACGAGGCTAGTGATTGAGAGCCGGGTGAAGACCACAGACATACGCTTCACCACAGAGGAGCTGGCTCACATCCTAGACGTGCCATACATCCACGGCGACAGGAGATGGTTCGAGCCGGGGGCTGAGTCAGACGATGTCATACACTAGGAGGAGAGAGCTCTCGTCTTCTCGAGCATTTTCCCACAGGAGTGCAACGGGGTAGAGTCAGTGACTGAGCTGTATCCCTCATGCAGGATCATCTCCAGGATCATAGCACGGAACTTGCTGCCTAAGGCAGGTCATCAGAGTGAGATTTCACTCATGCAGGCTATGATGACCTTTTCAGTGTACACTCGCTACCAGATAGACTTGGCTTACATAATCCAAAATGCCATGATCTACCGAGTGACACATCCGGGGGAAGCAAACCTTGGATACGGGCGGCTTCTGACACGGATCTTTGAGCACTTCGGGGTCGACTTCGAGGGAGAGGAGGCTATCCCAGTTGGGCATGGCGGTACGATAGGGTACAGATTGGTCGCTCAGATGCACTTAACAGGCGGACCAAACTCACCGGAGATGCCAGCCGAGCAGAGGACATGGATGTAGAGAGTGATGATGAGGATCATGCAGACTCGCCACCACCTTCCCAGTTCGAGACAGGAGGCACATCCGAGACTCAGGATACTTCGGAGGTCGCACCACCTTGGGCTAGGGGTCTATTCACTCGGATGGACCAGTTCGAGCAGGGGCAGGTAGAGATGAGGGGCCAGATAGCATAGTGCCTTGACATACTCCGCCAGATGAGACTAGCTCCACCACCACCACCACCACAGCAGTAGATAGGTCTAGGTTTTGATTCACTTTGATTCAGTATTGACTTTAGGGTTTAGATATGTTTATTGTAGTTTTTATTCAGCACATGTTCATTCCCTAACATTTTGTAAAGGTAAAGTACGCTCCAAGTTATGTAAAGCTTTATCTTATTAATGAAACACAGTTATGTTTATTGCACTTGTATTATTGTCTCTTATGCATTTTCTTGATAATTACAATGTGAGAATGTATTTCTCTTGACTTATTGTAAGTTATTCAAAATAAGATCCACTTACTTTATCAGTTTGTTTCTAACAAAAGATGTTCTATTACTCACTCTAATTCTTTTGAGTCACTTCTGGATCTATGACTCAGATTGCTCATCTAACACTTGTATTAATTATTATTGACTTCGTAAAACTAAGGCTCTGATACCACTCTGTCACACCCTACCCGTCGGTCTCGGTTTCCCACCCGACAACCCGTGGGTGCGATCCGTCACAAGATCCAAGGTTTTAGTCTATCAACAATATTTAAGACAATTATAGATAATCAAGAGCAAAGAATATTCAATAACTGAATTAAATGAATTACAGGAGCCCAAAATGCTCCAATATCAAAGGAAAGAAATAAAGAACAAAGGATAAAACAAAAATGAGGGCAGCGGAATAATTCAAAAGTATTTATATCAGTTTCTTTCCAGTTTGTTTCTCTAAGTCAATAAACTTAGACTCCATTTTAATAAGGTGAGGGGTTCTCCAATTCTTCTCCAGTCTCAGTGCGAACTGCCTGACCACCTTTCGCCTCTGACCATCAACCGGTGCGATAAGCACACTCCATGCACCCGCAGGAACTCCCGCACATGCTATTTCCATCTCCCACTGGCAGTGCCACATCTTCTTCAAACGAGATGGTTCCTTCATAGGGAACCAGCCCATCTTCAGATATAAATCCTTATTCTGTATAGGCTAAAAACATACAAAGAATAAATGAATGAGTTCTAAAGAACTCAGTAAGAAACAATCATATATCTCATCCATCATCCAAAAATGCCATGATACAATAGTAATATGAATGAATGCAAAATCTGAATGATGCTATGATTTCTAACTATGCAAGTCTCTAACAGTTGACATGCTTTAAGAATAAACACCAGCCCTCCTCTGGGTAAGTCTCATCACTCTGATCCAGGGAAAAAGGGAAATTCCACACCTGGCTCACAAACCATGGTTAGGGGTTAAGTCCACACTCTCTCACCACGACCATTGGTAATGAGTACTGGCGCATGTCGGGGTTTCTAATCCAATGCAAGGTCATAATGGTTACATGTCTACATGAAGTCCAGATACATCCCCTATGGCACCAACCAACTTGGTTCAGTATCCTTCGCAACCTAGGAGTAAGAATCCTCACGGACTGGCTACCTCTGTTGGACTCTACTCCTTAACCCTACGGTCATCCACATATTATTGGGGCGGATGCTCTCATTATTCCTCACGACACCCGGTCCGGTCCTTGAACATCCATGAGCCCAACCCTAACATATGCAACCCTACCATTTATATGACTAACAGTGGACAACCAAGTCACATCACTGTCATCACGGGTTACTCGGTTTCAATTCCCCTACCGAAAGGGTAGTAGCATGTGGGGTACCTAGCCATGCAATCTAGACTCATCCTAACAATGTCATCAATTAATCATGATAGTGCTGAAGGTATCAGCAGGCATGTGTCCCATTCCACAGCCTTCTAATATCATCAGCCAAGATATCCCAAAAGGAACACCCCAACTATCATAACCATATACCAATTACCATAATCATATAACATTCACAATTCACCGGGTAATTATGAAATCAAAGCAAACAGCAGTAATATATTAGAAATAAATACAACTACAGTAGCATATAACAATAGAAATCAAGACCAACAACTATCAGATTAACATGTTCAAGTATATGTAGATAGATAAGATAGACTGTCCTTACTTGCATATAACTGAAACGTCCGTAAAATGGAATCCAGTAACTATTAGTAGACTTTTCTTTTAAAAAAGTAATCACCTAAACACGGGGTTATTAGAATATATAAGTCACATAAATCAATTTGAATCGGAACCGAAATCCAATTGGTCACTGTTTACCAGCCGGTCGCTTGTGCCGGTCGCTTAGGTTAAGCGACCGCCACTAGTGACCGCCCCAAAAACAGTGAGTTTCAATCCGAAACTCAGGCTTCTGATTACTCGATTTCAATCCGGTTTTCGAGTAATCTCATCCTAAGCCTCGAATTAAACACTCCCTAAGCCAAAAGGGTAAGAGAAAATAATCCACTATCATCAATAAATTACCCCTAACCCTCTCCTTGATTGGATTTACCATCTCACGGAAGTAGGGTTCCGTTTACGGTTATTCCATCTCAAGTAGATTAAAAAAGAGGGTAAAAATATCCAAGGGGTAATCACAGAGACGAGGGAAAAAGGGTAAAACCAATCTAACGGAGAAAAGAGAGTAGAGAACGAAGGGTTAGTTCAATACCTCCCACCAGAAAGCCAGAGAAGAAGAGAAATGATCTTCCAAGCCACTGTCAATACTCCAGAGACTCTTTCGGATCTTCCCCGCAGCCGTCTAAACTCCCAAATAAGCAACCACGAATAAAGTAATCGTTAATGAGATGGAGGTTGCCTTTTATAGAAGTCTGGGGCAAAATAGGGCAAAATCTCCGAAAACAGACCGGGCGGTCGGTCACTTGGGCCAGTCGCTTAGGTTAAGCGACCGCCACTAGTAACCGCCCCCATGTAATTTGCCATACAAGGGTGCTTTTACTAGGGGCTGATACCCAAGGCCAACCTAGCCCTAAATAAGAGATGGGGGAGATCTTACCTTCATTCCGGACATCTTTGAGCAACACCTGACTTCTAGAATTTCCAACTCCAGCCAAGGTAGGCTCTTCAAATAAAGGATTAATATCCATGGGTCCTGGGTATGGATCATGGGCTTCAATCCGGATACTCCACAAGTTCACCCGACTAGACCTTTGGGTTCTCGGACCTGGAATACGGATCTCGGGTTAGAAATACGGGGGGTAGTACACCCTAGCTATGTGGACCGCACTGATCGGCGCTTTGCTAGACCTGCTCCTGCCTTCCAGCCAAGGAGTTTTGGCCAAAGTTCCAGTTCTATTCCTGTGGGCCAGCATGGTCTGTCCAGTGGAGTTAGACCTTCAGGAGTTGTGCATCCACCTCGGCCTGGGATGGTGAATCCTAGACCTGCATTCCAAAGACCTCCCACTGTTGCAGCTCCTGTTGGACAGAAAGATTCTACTTGCTTCTTTTGCAAGTAGACAAGCCATTTTGCTCGCTTTTTCCTGAAGAAACCTGCCCAACCATATTCTCCAGTCGTGAAAAGTGCTCCTAATCATGCCCCTGCCCCTCCCTCTGGCAGAGTATTCAGCATATCTGGTGTGGAACAGGATCTCTGCCATGATGTTGTTATAGGTACATTGTTAGTTGCTTCATTTCCAGCATTCGTTTTGTTTGATACGGGTGCTTCTCATTCGTTCATCTCATCTACTTTTGCTTTGAAGACTAACCTAACACCCCAGTGTTTATCTAGTTGTTTTTCGATTAGTACCACTATTGGGTCTGCTATTAAACTAGATAAAGTGTTATAAGAATGTCTTGTGTTAATTTGTGGAAAGAACTTGAAGGCAAATCTAGTGTTGTTTGATATGAAGGATTTTGATGTAATCTTGGAAATTGATTGGTTGACATCCTACAATGCTGTAATCTTGTACTCTTTGAAGAAGCTTCAGTTTCGAAAGGAAGGAAATTCAATTTTCGAGTTCCAAGGCGAAAAGGGAAGAGTTAGCAAGAAAACTTTGACCGCTTTAATGCAAGTCCACACTTTGGTGGAAAGTGCTTCACCTGGAAGCAAGGTCAAAGAAGGGAAGAGACTTGAAGAAGTCAGGGTTGCTTGTGATTTTGCTGATGTGTTTCCAGATGATCTGTCAAGATTGCCCCCTGATAGAGAAGTTGAGTTTTCCATAGACTTTACTCCTGTAGCGGCTCCGGTATCTAAAGCTCCGTATAGAATGGCACCTACCGAGTTAGAAGAGTTGCAAACACAACTGAATGAGCTCTTAGAGAGAGGTTTTGTGCAGCCAAGTGTATCACCTTGGGGAGTTCCAGTCTTGTTTGTGAAGAAGAAGGACGGTAGCATGCGTCTATGCATTGATTACCAGGAGTTGAACAAGTTGACCGTCAAGAATAGATACCCGCTGCCCTGGATTGATGATCTTTTCGATCAGTTGAAAGGCGTTGCTGTGTTCTCAAAGATTGATTTGAGATCTGGATATCATCAGTTGAAAGTGAAGTCAAGTGATATCTTTAAGACAGCGTTTAGAACAAGGTATGGACATTATGAATTTAGAGTTATGCCTTTTGGTTTAACTAATGCTCCTGCCGTGTTCATGGATCTTATGAACCGAATATTTTATGATGTGCTCAATAAGTTTGTAATCATTTTCATTGATGACATCTTGATCTATTCGAAGAATGAAGAAGAGCATGTGAAACACCTACATTTCACATTGCAAAGGTTGAGAGAAAAGAAGCTCTATGCTAAGTTTAGCAAGTGTGACTTTTGGCTCTCAAGGGTAGTATTTCTCGGCCATGTTGTCTCAGCCGAAGGTATTCGTGTGGATCCTGAGAAGGTGCAAACAGTTGCTGATTGGGAAAGACCGAAGACTGTGACTGAGATAAGAAGTTTACTTGGATTGGCGGGATACTATAGAAGATTTCTTGAAAACTTTTCTAGGTTGGCTGCTCCTATGACTAAGCTAACTAGAAAAGAAGAGAAGTTTGTGTGGACCGAAGCTTGCAAGAAGAATTTCGAAGAGCTGAAAGTTAGATTGACAAGTGCTCCGGTTTTGACTATACCTGATGGTTCCGATGGGTTGACAGTCTACATTTATGCTTCCAAGATCGGTTTGGGTTGCGTGTTGATGCAACATGGTAAGGTAGTGGCATATGCCTCTCGGAATTGAAGAATTATGAGCGGAACTACCCCACTCATGATTTAGAGCTTGCCGCTGTTGTCTTTGCTTTGAAGATTTGGAGACATTACCTTGACAGTGAGAAGATCGCTATCTTAGAGACAGAATTCCGAGAGGCATATGCCATGACGGCAAGATGTACCCTTAGAGACAGAATTGTTGCTTTTTAGAGTTCTGATCAAGAGTTGAAAGAGAAGATCGAGAAGATAGAGGTAGACTTTGTGTGCCAGCTGTTGAAGAGATCAAGAAGGAAATATTGAAAGAAGCACACCAGTCATTCTTTACAGTACACCCTGGAAGTACAAAGATGTACAAGGACTTAAAGGAACATTTTTGGTGGAATGGTTTGAAAGCTAATGTTGAAGATTTTGTTGCCAAGTGTGAGACTTGTCAACGTGTGAAAACCGTTTGTCAACCTCCGTCTGGATTACTTCAGCCCCTTCCTATTCCTAGTTGGAAGTGGGAAGATATCTCCATGGACTTCGTGACTAGCCTACCTCGGACAAGTAAAGGAAATGACACTGTGTGGGTGATTGTTGATAGGTTGACCAAATCAGTCCATTTTATCCCTATGAAGATCACTTACACTTTGGATAAGCTAGCTAGGCTTTATGTGGACAATGTGGTTCGTCTGCACGGAGTGCCTGTGAGTATTGTTTCTGATCGTGATCCTAGGTTCACCTCAAGGTTTTGGAATGGTTTACAGAAAGCCTTGGGAACCCAATTGAATCTGAGTACAGCTCATCATCCACATTCTGATGGACAATCTGAGAGGACAATTCAAATATTGGAAGATATGCTTAGGTCTTGTGTAGTGGATATGGGTGGAAATTGGGATGAACACTAAGCTTTGGTTGAGTTTGCCTATAACAACAGTTATCAAGCAACAATAGGCATGGCTCCATTTAAAGCTTTGTATGGTAACACTTGTAGGACGCCTTTGTATTGGACTGAGACGGGTGAAAGAAAAGTCTTGGGTCCAGAAATGATTGAAGCTACAAGTGCAATGGTTGAAATGATTAAAGAAAGGATCAAGTCTGCCCAGTCTAGATAGAAATCTTATGCCGACAAGAGAAGAACCGATTTGGAATTTTTGATTGGAGAGAAAGTTTTCCTCAAAGTATCACCTATGAAAGGGGTGACAAGATTCAATGTGAAAGGAAAGCTTAGCCCTCGCTTCATTGGACCTTATGAGATTTTGGAAAAGGTTGACCTGTAGCATACCATTTGACCTTGCCTCCATCTATTGCTGCAGTTCATAATGTGTTTTATGTTTTGATGCTTTGAAAGTACATAGAGAACCCGGAACACATACTATAGCAAGCACCCGAAGGACTTAGTGCTGATCTTTCTTACGATGAAAGACCAGCCGAGATCCTAGACAAAAAGGACAAGCAGTTGCAGAATCGCACCATCCCTTTGATGAAGATTCGCTGGAAGAACCACACCCCGAAAGAAGCTTCATGGGAGAAAGAAGAAGACATGAAGAAAAAAGTTTCCTCATCTTTTTGGAATCACAGGTACGCTTTCAATTTCGAGGACGAAATTTCTTTTAAGGCGGGGAGAATGTAAAATCGAGCCCTATCCTAACCCTGACCCTGACCAGGATGCATTTTTGTTTATAGGTCCAAAGACCCGAAGTGGTGGTAGAATAGACTTGTGGACCCTTTTGATTAATAATTTTGAGTCGGAGTCCAAGCCCATGGACATTGACGATGATACCCCTTACTTGAGTACATTGTCGGTGTTTAGTAAAAATCTGCGCATCGAAAAAGAGTGAATTACTTGAAGTACCTAATGGACTCCCGTGCACAATCTGAAGGTATTTCACGAAACTAGACCCCTTTATTGACTTGTAGAAGAAAACCCCACTCAATTTGACCCTGTATAGCCCTTCGAATTCCTATCCGAAGTTGCTAAACTATTTCTGGATTTTCTACTAAAACCTGTTTTGGTCGATGCCATCGACCAAGACCATCGACCAAAGTGTCCCATACTTGAACTTAATGATTCTTTGGAATATTCCCTATCCTATTTATGCTAGCCTCGTGTTTTGAGCCCTATTCTAATCATTACCACTCTTGAGAACTTGGGGAGAGCTTCCCAAAGCACCTCTTTGGCATTGGTGAAGAAGATTCCACCCAAATCATTGTCAATCATTGTTCCTTGTCTCCATCAGCAACTACAAAGTATGATTCATCACTCTCACTCTCAATTTTATTCTTTTCTACTCTTTTCTACTCTTTTCTATTCCTTTTCTTGCTGTTGAAACCTTGGAGTTGATGCTGCAACCTTGCAACCATCACTCCAAATGTTCACTCTTGCCTAACCTATGATCCTCTCCCTTGTCCATTGATGCTATGCTCTCATTTCAAGCCTTGCATATGCATTCCTTGATTTTCTTCTTAACTTCATGCATTCTTATCCTAAACTGAAGTATATAGTGTGCTATGTCTATATTTAATGCTAGCATTTGATCCTAATCCAATTCCTATAATTTCCCCTAGCTAATTCATGCATTTCCAATGCAAATGCAATTGATTTCAAATCATGCTATGATTCTTGTCTATAGAACTTAGTAGTCCAATTTGGGGCTTTCTATTTAGACCTTTAGATTGAGTTAATTCCTTGATTAGTAGTGCTCTTATATTGTGCTTAAGCATCCCTCCAAGTTCCGGATCGATCCGAGCCCCGGAAGACCGATTTTGGACGAAAAATCTCAAAATCCAATATGCAGCTCCGAGACTGTATTGGTCGATCCTCCTTGGTTGATGCCATCGACCAAGAGCATCGACCAAACATGTTGCTAACTGCAACTTCACCCTGTTTTGACCCGTTCGACCTCCGATTTTCCCGGTTTCTTCTCTAATCTTTCATTTGTGTTTGTTTCGGGTCTTAACACTATTATTGGATCATTCCTTTGTAACTCTTGGATCATCATCAACTCAACTTAAGGTAATGATGGTTATTGCCATAAATACATAGGCTATGTGCTTGTGTCTTGATATTCATAACTTAGCGAACATAGTCTCTTATTTGCTTTTAAATATCATAGGACTGCTATACATGTATTAGAAGAGTAGTATTGTGCTTTCATATATTCTTGTTATAATGATTAGTTATTCTTGTTACTTATATATATGATGAATCATTTCGATGTTATGATTTAACTGTTATCATGATGATGTATCAAATGTATGCGATATGATGGACTTGAGTATGTGATTGCTTAGGTATAACTTGGGATTGTGGAGTGTCTTATTGACGCTTCTATCCTTGGGCATTGGAGGGAATAGTATGGGATACTGGAAAGGATCCCAAGATGGGAGGAATGAAAGTATCCTCTAACTTGATACAACTGAGTAGATGACTTGCATTGGGCTAGGCTTTACCTTGACATGCGCCAATACTTAGACCAAATGGTGGTGTGAGAGAGCGGTGACCAAAACCCTAGCCATGGATTGTCCGAGAAGGATGTAGGACTCAATTCCCCCCGGTATTGAGTGACTGAGACTTACCTAAAGAAGTATGGTGCTATGACTTAAAGCATGTCTACTATAGAGACTGGCATTCATAGAGTTAGAATCATACTTGCATCATGTGTTTCATATCATATTGCATCATGTTATGATTTGTACTTATATGGTTATGAATTATGGAATAACTACCTTGCTGAGTTCTTTTGAACTCATTCCTTTTGTCCAAATGTTTGTTAGATTATCCCGCAGGTGTTGAAGACTCCAATGGTGCACCCTATGAGACGTACTATGATTCCACATACTACCCTTTGGGTGGTAGCTACGGTGAACATCAGGGTTATGGTGCTGAGGAGGATTACACTGCGTACCAAGGTTAGCCCCATTGTGGTGAGGGAGCAGCCGTGATGGGCTTTCTTCGTCCACATTTATGAAGATATAATTATTAAGATAGAAGAAACCCTTTCTTAGTGCCCCATTCCCCTGGATTTTGTTAAACACTGTGATATGTAATTAACATTCACTGAGTTACTCTTTAAATGTTGGATTGTAACTTAACTTGATTTTACTACTTTTCCGCTGCCACTGAGAGAGTGACTTCCACTCATTTTCTCTTTCTTATAATCATACTTGTACACTTGGTATCATTTATTTCCGCACTCTGATTATCTGTTCGTATCTTATTCATGATATCTGTTATTTATTGCTTTTAGCTTGATTATCATTGTTCATGATTGTGTTATCGCGTATGTGGGAGGTATGGTCCCTCGATGATTGATCCTTGGACTATGGATCACATTCCCGGGTATGCCAGGTAGGGTACCGGCTGGGTGGATGTGACAATATGAGTAAGTAGATGACTTGCATTGGGCTAGGCTTAACGTTGACATGCACCAGTACTTAGACCAATGGTGATGTGAGAGAGTGGTGACCTATACCCCCAGCCATGGATTGTCCCGAGGGATGAAGGACCCACTACCAAACAGCGTTGTATGATGAGACCCTCCTAAAGAAGTACAGTGCTATGACTTAAAGCATGTCTGCCTATAGAGATCAGCATACATAGAGTTAGATTCATACATTCATTGTTTGTTTCATATTGCATTGCATCATGTTATGTTTTGAAATCATGTTGTTTATGATTTAACTTGCCTTACTGAGTTCATTCGAACTCACTTCTTTTTGTGCAACCTCTTTTGTTAGATTACTCTACAGGTACTGATTACTACGAAGGGCAATATAAAGAAGCACCAGTTCAAGAAGCGTACTACACGCAAGGTGTTGGCAACAATGAAGATCACATTGATGATCCCACGATTGATCACGTTGTGTACTACGATTAGACCTAATGTGGAGTGGGAAAGTCTAAGTTGGATTGATGAAGTCCATTATTACGAAGACGTTATCTATAAACTAGAAGACTCTTAGTTTAGTTGATTTCCATTACTTTATTTTCCTTTAAGAACAGTTGTATTTCTTTTAGACTTACGTTCTACATTCTGCCGTAACTGTGGAGTGAGATTCCGCCTCACTCTACTCCTTTTTTATGTTTACATCTGGTATCATTTTTCCGCACTCTGATTATCTGTCATTCTTTTCCTTATTTGGATCTCTTATTTATAATATTATACTTTGGTTATATCTGTTCATGATTATGTTATTGCGTATGTGGGAGGATGATTTCCTTGATACTTGATCTTCGAAGTTGTGGATCACACACTCGGGTATGCTAGATAAGGTACCAGCTGGGCGGATGTGACAGGGATGTATGACCCAATTACCACCAGAGAACACAAGATACCGAGATGGTTGAGGGAGAGTGATTTGAGACCTGACTAGAGGAGTATGGTGCTATAACTTAAAGCATGTCTACCACTAGACATCGTCACACATAGAGTTAGAAGCATACTTGTATGACTGCCTCATAACATATTGCATCTTGTATGTTTTACTATCATGTCATATGTGTTATTGTCGAATAAACTACCTTACTGAGTTTTTTTGAACTCATTCCTTTTTTGACAATGTTATTAGATCTTTCTACATGTACTAATGACTATGAGGGCCAATACTACGAAGCCCAAGTGGATGACTCATATTATACCCAAAGTATTGGCGGTTATGACTACGACTGTGAAGACTACTAGTATGAAGCTGGGTTTATCAGGATTAGTCCGACTCTGGTGCTCATGTGTTGGTGATGGGACATCGAAGCTTTTACTTTTAGACATACTATTTATAGATTTGAAGAGACATTAGTTTAGATATTGGTTTATTTCTTTTCTAGTACTTTTGAAACAGTTGTAATCTCAGTCCAATTTTTATCCATATTTCTGCTGCTGATATAGAGTATTTTTTTGCCATACTCTATAATTGATTTATTCTATTGGTATCTTATTTCTGCACTCTGATTGAATTGTAATCTTTCTTTATATCTTTCCATGGTTGTTCATTTTTAATATTTAAACATTGATTTAGTAATGTTCTTGATTGTATTATTGTAAATGTGAGAGATTGATTTCCTCGAATTGATCTTTGGGGCTGTGGATCACACATGCGAGTATGTCAAATAGGATACCGGCTGGGTGGATGTGATACCACGTCTGACATTGTTTTGCAGGATCCCAAGGACTGATCAAATTTTGGACACATCACATATATAGGCGAACCTACAAACTAGATTTAGTCCATGCAAATGGGTTAGGTCCCACATCTCAAGTGTGGACCCATACCCTGAGAGTTGGGGCCTACCTTTTGCGTGAAGACTAGATGCGACGTAGGCTCCCTGAGTGGTAGAGGATCCGGATTCATGATCTATGCCCCCCCCCCTCCATCTCCAGTTGAAAATTTCTCTGGAAAATTCGTCCATTAGTCACTTTAAGACTTTCTTAAATTGGTCAAACATTAGATATTAATTAGAATACTTTTAAGTACGTATCCTATTAATACTGATAACTGGTAAAGCAGGACTCAACTTCCAACTTGTTTCAATAAAATTTTGCAGAAAAGTAAAAAAGATAACTTTTTTAGGCATTAACTAAAGTAAGATGGTGAACCACATGCAAGTTGACACTTTCCAACCCACCAAACACCATTTCATTGTTTTCACTCTTTAGATTTTTTTCCTCTTCTTTTCTTCTTTTCTTCTTTTCTTTTTTCTAGTATTCAAAGGAGAAAGCCACAAAAGATATTAACTTTCCCAGCAAAAGACGTGAGATGCTTCTTCTTTTAGTATTTATATGAAAAGTGGTTTACTTTAGCACTAATTGAATAGGACTCCGTAATAAATAAATTCTACATTCATTGACACTCCAACTCCACTTTCCATTTCCATGGAAAAAGCATTCTTTATTTGAGAAAACTTCATAGTATCAAAATCCCAAGAAAACCTAAATAAAGAACTTGAAACAAGAAGAAAGGTTTTTTCTTTTCCATAGAATATTATTTATAGGATTTCCACATTAACACGTATCTTACTTTTGATGATCAAAGTATAAAAGAAACACTTAAAAGACGAGAAATTCCCCCTCTTCCAGATGCCCATTGAAATGATCTCCAAAGTCGTTCCAAGTATAGACAAGAACATGGTTTCTGTACATTTCAAGTTATAATTTGCCCAATTCTTATGATCACAGTTATTTCCTTTGATGAATCCTCTTGGAGTTGAGAATATTACATGTAATAGAAAACTAGAGATCATTCGATAGGATACGAAGTGGAGAATCAATGCTTCTTATCTTTTAGTTTAATTTACAGTATTCGATGTAAAGGCTTGTAAAGAGTTGGGCATCTTCTCTTCTTCGATGGTTTTACTTTTAAAGATGAGTTTTATTTGGTTTCAACAAGTGACATCAAAGTTTAGGTTTTACCGAGTTGACACAATTTTTTTTTTAGGGCAAAGGAAGGAAACGATTTCATTAAGTAGAGAATCAAGACAAAAACCCTCCTGTTAAGTACAGAATTAGAAGTATATGAAAGGGGATGAACCCTATAATGACTTTGTGATGCATCCAAAATCTGCTTAGCCCTTAGATCTCTTGTGGATGACCTGCAAAAACGAATGTCAGATGTGGCCCGACCGCTGGGGTCGGGAGTCCACCTCCGAAGGCTAAGTCAGTTGATGAACTGATCATAAACGACTCTGCTTGAGCGCAGAGCTAAAGAATGAATATTGAGAATACGATTCAGATTGTGTATATGTCCATCTACCTTGTGGGCAGATGATGTCTTATATAGTGTGTACCTTCGAATCTCCTTCGTTGGATGTATTTGAGCCTTCTTCGGATAGCCGTCAGATTTTAACGAATAGATCCGTTTGAGGTTGGGCTAATAGATAACTCCTTTGATAATATGAACGTTATATGGTGGTTATCCATATAATAACGATCAGTATCTTCCGTAAATGTTGTTAACCATCTCCTTGACGATTAATCCACTCCGATTATCACGGATTCGGCGTGCCTATTGACTGAGTCAGTTTACTTCCTCAGCAAGCTACCTTTTGAACCCGGCCCGCTAGGAAGCGAGTCGGTTCCTTTCTTCCCGACCGGGATCGAGGATCGAACCAAGATCAAACCCGGTTCGATTGTATTTTCTCCGTATCACAAGCCCCCCAGACCAAGCATTTGGGCAATTCCGAGGGCTTGGTTTTGAACTTGACTTATCTACTGAAAGAGGGCTTTGCATAATCCTCAGCTTGTTAAATGTCGTATCACATTTAATGCGGCTGTATTGCTTTTTCTTTGAGCATTGTGGATGTTTTCACTTTTTATGTGGGTGACGCCACGCGTCCCCTGCAACCAAAATTCTCATCGCTCACAAAATCGAAACGACGGTTTCTGAACGCCTGTTTTTGATTCGTGAGTTCAAACTTTTGAACCGTCTTCAAATCACGATCGTTGATGTTGAATCCATCTCAATCGTACACGTCCCCAATCATCCGTGTGAGTGCTTAAAAGTAGTTCGTTGTCTTCGTAGGTTTCATTCTCTTTGCCTGGAATTTTGAAACTTCGTCGTCTTCTTCGCGCTCTAACAATCTTCTCGCCCTTAGGCTTTCTGCTTCGTTGAATTAGTAAGTCTATTGACTCCTTTGTACCCTTTTCTTGTTGTCTCAATCTTTTACTTTTATCTCCGTTTTCTTTTTTGTTAAAAACCACAACCAGACCTTTACAATAATGGAAGGTGGTAGGTTTTCTTCTGAAATTCCTTCTGAACATAACACTGGTAAGGGTGACTCTGGTGATGAAGCCTTTGCTTCTGTCCCTCCCGAACAATCTGATAGTGATAAGAAAACCTTAACTACTCTTTGGCGTGACTTCGAAGAAGTTAGCCAACAGAAAAGAGCAGAAGAAAGTGCTAAGGCTCCTTCTGCGCTTCCTGAGTCTGGACCATCCAGAACTCCAAAGGCGACTGCCGAATCTTCTAGCCAGTGCAAACAACCTACCAAGTCCACTGATGAACCTGGTTTTGTTCCTTCCTCCTTTACTAAGGAGAACCTTCCTTCGACCATCAAACGCTTCGACTTTCCTTCCTCGTACCACCTTAGAGCCCCCACTCCTGATTAGAGGGTTAATTCGATCCTTCCTAACGAATTTTCCCTATATATAGATACTCTGGAAAGCGGAGTTTGCTTTCCCTTCTTCAATACTTTGTTTTCTACCATTTTAAATCACTGGGAGATTAGTCTTGGCATGCTCTTTCCCAATAGCTGGCGTCTCATCGTCGGCTTTCTAGATTTATGTTTTGAACTTGGCATCACACCTTCTCTTCCTCTTTTTGTAATTTTCATGTTCTGCTCTCTTTCTCACCCTCCGGGTTGGGTTGTTCTTTCCAAGTGCAACAAAGTTGAGCCTGACTGGTCGGGCAACATTCTTGCCAGGGGAACCTGTCCTTCCAATCACAAGGGGTGGCGCAAGCGGTATTTCTTCTGCCGAGACCCTCAATCAGACCTTAACTTCCCGACCACCTGGAAACTGTTCACTTAATATTCTGAGGGCAACCGGGCCCCTCCACTATTCAAGGCATATAGAGCAGCTGTCAAGAAGATCAAGTCAATTCCATGGTATCAAGAGATACATGGTTATAAGATGGAATACACCCCCATTCTTCAATACTGGGGGCTAGCTCAATGCGAGCTTTCTAACTGTCACGTTTCATCCCTCATGAGTGTATTGCAGCCTTATTCAACTTTCTGACTTTTTGTCCTTCTTTGTAGTGCCTCCAAGAATTAACCCAGACAACCTTCGGATTAAGGCTGCCAAGGCCGTTGTGACTGCAGAGCAACGGTCTCCTCGAGCATTGACTGCAGACCAGGTGGCCTCTATGCCTCCTCCAGACCCTTCCTATAAGGGTATAAGAAACTTGAGGTAAATAGTTGAGGCCTCAGGGAGAGGGAAAAGACCGATGGTGGAAGAGGTCGAAGTCCCTTCTCTTGTTCGAACCACAAGGAAGCATGACTCGGTCGATGCTTCTGGCCCGAAGAAATCCAAAAGGAACAAAGATTCTGAGGAGGTCTTCGTTCCTCAATGGTCATTGGTGGTGTTGAACCGGGTCACGCAGGATCATGAGAAGGCTGCTGAGTGGAGCTCTCTCGGCCTGATGCCGACCGATCGCCAAGCCTTTGAAACCTTGCAAGATGACTCTCTCATCCGTCCCTCCACAAGGTATTATTTCCCTTGGTCTTTTGCTACTTGTTTTGTAATCTCTCCTAGGATTTTTGATAATTCGCCTGCTTTCTCAAGAATGCCGTGTTGAGCTTCTACCAACACATGGAGGCTTTGAGCTGAGTTGGTCGTAGCGGTTCGTTGCTGCCAACTTGTGAAGAGAATTTGGCGAAGGCCAATTCTGAGGTGGACCGGCTGAAGAAAGCAGCTGAAGTGTTAAAGGAGGAGAATGACAAGGCTATCAACTCTTTGAAAAAGATCTTGACTTGTCAATCAGTCATGCTGTTGCTGCTGAGCGTGAGGCTAAGAAGCAGAAAATGCTTGCTATCAAGAGTACTGACAGACTTGAGCTTCAAGCCATAGAGAATGAGCGTTTGAAGGGGATGGCAGTTCCCAGCAAATCTGAACATCTTTCTCAAGATCTTCGAACAGACTGCATTCGGAAGTATCTCAACAGTGTCCCCTTCAGCGATCTGATAACTTCATTAAACCTTCAATCTTACCGAGGGGGCAGAATGACGTCTGGAAGGCTATTCTTGAAGCTAACCCTTCCTTTAACACAACTCCCTTCCAGAGTGTTTGCCACAAGGAAGTCTTTGAGAAGCTTAAGCTGCCTTTTGCAGACTGGGTCTGGGAGGAAGAGGACCCTATTCCAGCAGATCCAAATATCGAGAAGTATCTCAATGATTCGCCACCTCTTCCCGAAGAACCTCCAAAGCCTACCTCAGACAAGGATCCTTCGGCTCAAACCGTTAAAGAACAATAGGAAGCTACCTACTGTCTTTTTTTTTTTTTTTTTTTTTTTTTTTTGTAAGGGTTGTCCCCCCATGGCCTGTTGATAATGGAATGAATGTCTGCTTCCCCTACTTTGAACTCTGTTGCCAATGATTGCCATAAAGTTCTGATAATACTTTCTCATAACGCACTTAGAGAATTTTTTTTGTTCCCTTATGTAGAATGACGTTTAGGAATGAGATAAGCTCTTATATAAATAAACTTGTACCTTAATTGAAGACAACGCTCGGGACATCAGAGGGATATGATCGGGAGCGTTGATTGGATTTGCTTTGGTTCTACTCGAACCCTTTATGACGCTGGGCGCATTTCTCCCCCAACTACTCCCTCTTTACGACGAAGCCCAAACGTTTCCTCATATTCGCATATAAATTGTTCTTCCCAAGGAATTGGGAATACTCTCTTATTTGATACTAGTGCGACGTTTGGTATTTGGCAATATTCTCGTATCAAGTGCACGTTGCTCCACGTGGAAACTTAGGATAGCCTTTAAGTTTCAAATTTGAAGCGCCGTTATTTCCTGATCGTTGATCCTGCATTTTTCGAAATTCGAAACGTCCCTTCTGTTTTAACCCTTGATTTACTTGGGTTTTCAACCGTCACGTCACTCCTTGAGGCTATTTAAGTTCCTCAGGGGTGCTTCATCCTTGTCTTCGCTATCTGCAAGTCATTCTTGTCTTCATCATTTGCAAAGTAGTGTTTTGCCTTTGCTGCCTCTGTACTCTTATCCTTTGACGATACCTTGATCAGAACTTGAACAAATGAGTTTCTCCTCTGTCATTTAGTTTTAACATGAACTTCTTCTTCTTCCCCCTGAGTAATCTCCATAGTAGTATACTTGGGGTTTACTCATTCCGGAAGTTCCCTGTTTTGTATTTTTACTTCGTCTGTTCTTCAGAAATCTAGGGTTTCCCCTTTTCTTCTTTATTTTTGGTTGATCTCTCGTTCTGACAATGCTTTTCTTTTCCTTTGTAGTGCCTCCAAGAGTTAACTTGGATAATATTAGGGCGAAATCTTTCAAGAAGACTGCTCCAATGTTGACGAAGGTTGTTACATGTGAGGAGATTGTTGTTGGTGAATCTTCTAAAGTTCAGATTCCTACAGTTTCCGTTGGTGTCTTCTTCCATGATGAAGACTGTTCGGTCTTCTAAGGAAGATGTGGTTCCTGCAGTCACCGTTCGGGTTCCCAAACCTGCCTCTAGTGCTTGTTTGGCATCTTCCTCCAACTCTCCAACTGTTGTGGAGGTTTCCGAGGAGGCCGAGGGTGCTATTTCTAGAAAGCATCGTCGGTTAGATTATGAGGTGTTCCAACCTTCCTGGTCGCTAAAGAGGTCTGACTTGGTGACAGGCGATTTTGACAAGGCACTAGAATGGTGCACTTCTGTCTAGATGCCTGCCGAGAGTAGAGCCTTCTCTACGGTCCCAGATAGGCATTTTATAAAGTCCTTGGTGATGTAAGTTTCTCTTCATTACCTTTCGTTCTGAAGATTTTTTGCTCTTGACAAACTCTTGAGTTGTTGCAGGAGCCTTGCTGGTAATTTCCACAATCAGGTGGAGCAGCTTTTAGACTCAGTAGACTGAGTAACGAGGCTTCCAGGCTTCGGGAAGAATCCAAAGCCAAGGATGCTGAGATTGCCCGAGTGAAGAATTCTGAAAACGAGCAACTTCGTTCGGATTTGGATGGTGCTAGGGAGAAAATCCGAAAGCTGGAGTGGGAAGTTGAGAAGCTTTCGGCGGGGGCGAAAGGGTCTGAAGCTGCATCTACGCCACAAAGGCAAGTTGTTACCCTTCTGCCCGAGTCCCTTCCAACTGATGTTCGTAGGGCTTGCATCTTCAAATATTTGCAGAGTAAGCCTTTTGTTGACATGCTGAACGCTTATAACTTGCAGGCATATCGGGACGATGAAAACGAGGTATGGGAATTGATACTAAGGAGAAATCCTTATTTCAACACGACTCCCCACCGCACAAATTGTCATCCCAAAGTGTTTGCAAAGCTGGGACTTCCTCTTCTTGCTTGGGCCAAGGACGTGGTGGACCTCCCTCCTCTAGATCCGAATATAATGCATCATCTTGATGACTCTCCTCCTTTGTCTCCTCTTAAAGGATTCAACTATAAAGAGCTTGCCTTGAATGCAGGTCTGATCAAAGGCCAGGCCTCTTCAGAAAAAGCTGGATAAAGAGTATGGAATTGCGGAGGATTTTGTAGGTGGGAGTTTACGGAATTCTTCACAATCCCCGAGGAAGAGAACCAAATGATGAGAGGACCTATGTCTCCACGGCCAATAGCCATCATATGTCTTCCCGACTCTGTTCTTCTTGAATCCGTGTTGCTTCTGACAAAGCTACTTTGATCCTGTTTTGGAGTTCTTCGCGATCGCCGATGATGATTTTCCTTTTTGACCGAACGAAGATTGTATCTCAACCCTTGTTATCTCATATGTATTTTTTATGTAAAGGTTGACCCCTTCTGGTCATTTAAAGGACTAAAGAATCAACTTCATCTCTGAAATTTGTCAGTCACTTGAGTCTCTGCTGCAATAGGTCTTAGTTGTTTTAGAACAATGCCTTTACTTAAGGATTTCCATAGAAATTCAATAAGTTTGAGAAGGTCTCACTCGGGTTTTAAACCGATGCCTTGTAGAAGATCCCACATAGGTTTTAAACCGATGCCTTTACTTAAGGATTTCCGGAGAAATTCAATAAGTTTGAGAAGGTCTCACTCGGGTTTTAAACCGATGCCTTGTAGAAGGTCCCACACAGGTTTTAAACCGATGCCTTTACTTAAGGATTTCCGGAGAAATTCAATAAGTTTGAGAAGGTCTCACTTGGGTTTTAAACCGTTGCCTTGTAGAAGGTCCCACACGGGTTTTAAACCGATGCCTTGTAGAAGGTCCCACACGGGTTTTAAACTGATGCCTTGTAGAAGGTCCCACACGGGTTTTAAACCGATGCCTTTACTTAAGGATTTTCGGAGAAATTCAATAAGTTTGAGAAGGTCTCACTCGGGTTTTAAACCGATGCCTTGTAGAAGGTCCCACACGGGTTTTAAACCGATGCCTTTACTTAAGGATTTCCGGAGAAATTCAATAAGTTTGAGAAGGTCTCACTCTGGTTTTAAACCAATGCCTTGTCGAAGGTCCCACACAGGCTTTAAACCGATGCCTTTTGTCGCTGGATTTGATCTTGAGTATTGTGTGTTGCCCCCGATCAAAAGATGGTGTGTTGAAAACTGAGAATTGTATTGATTGAGTTGAATGTTGTTACATCACGAGTGAAAATGATAATCTTATCAAGGATAATATTTCTTCAGTTGTCTAGCATTCCACGAACGATCCAGCTCTTTGTTTGTTATCGTGTTCTTCAGCTTATATGCTCTTGAACCAACCGGTTTAATTACCATATATAGGCCTTCCCATGAAAATTTCCTCTGGTGGCATGGGTCTGAAGCTAAGGTATTCCTTAATACCAAGTCACCTGCTCAGTATCGACGGCTCTTCACTCGGGAATTGTAATGTGACGCTATCCTTCGTTGATAATGCTAAGTTCATGCTATTGCTTTTGCGCGAACTTCGTCTAATAATTCAAGGCTATCTAGCAGTCCTTGTTCGTTTGCTTTTTCCTCGAACTCTCTTTCCCATAGTGTTCCAGCCATTACCTCGACAGGCGCCAATACTTTAGACCCGTAGGCCAGTTTAAAAGGAGTTTTCTGTTGTGGGGGTTCGAACCGTAGTTCGGTAGGCCCACAAAACATTGTGCAATTCTTCGACCCATAAAGCCTTATCAGCTTCGAGTCTCTTCTTTATCCCCTCAAGTAGTGTTCGTTTTGTAACCTCCACTTGGCCGTTGCTTTGGGGATATGCTATTGATGACATACGATGCTCGATCAGATATATACTGCAAAATTGTTCAAATTGTGGATTATCGAATTGTGTGCCATGATCAATCATGAGAATTTTTGGCATCCCAAACCAATAAATGATAGACTCTAACACGAACTTCTCCACCTTTATTTCAGTGATGGTCGCCAGAGCACTAGCTTCTACCCATTTGATGAAGTAATCAATTGCCACTATTAGATATTCTCTTCCGCCGGCTGCCTTGGTGAATTTTCCCATGATATCGATTCCCCACATCGCGAAAGGGATGGGGTCCAGAATTGAAGTCAAGGTTTTAGCTGGTATTTTTGATACCACAGCATGGATCTGGCAATTGCTACATCGACGAACATATTCCATAGCAGCTTGTTGAAGCTTAGGCCAATACAGGCCGAGCCTTAAAATTTTATGGGCCAGAGCCCGACCGCCCATGTGAGCCCCACAAATTCCCTCATGAACCTCTACTAGAGCTATTTCTGATCCTTCGGGACCCAAGCATCTCAAGAGGCCAGCATAGGACCTTCGGTATAGCCGTCCATTATGTATTATAAATCGTGCTGCTCATACCTTGATTAATCTTACTTCTTTTGGATCTTCCGGTAGCATATCATCTCTTAGATATTCCACGATCGGGTCCATCCAGCATCGTTCAGCTTCAATATAGGATATCTCCTTCTCCTGATTATTTGGGAATGTTACTTCCTCAATATAGACCGAAGGGTCTAAGTTTTTTTCCTTGGCATTAGCTAGTCTTGATAGCTCATCTTCCATTATATTTTCTTTTCTTGGGATCTGACATACTTTCAGATTCCTGAATTCTTCTTGCAACGCTTGCACAATCTCTTGATATGTTTGTAGTTGGGGTTCTTCGACACCATACTCCCCCTGTACTTGATTGACAATAAGCTGCGAGTCACTAAAGATAGTTACCTCCGCTATTGCCAATGCTTTTGACAAGCGAAGTCCAGCTATTAGAGCCTCGTACTCCGCTTCATTATTACTTGCTTCAAATGCGGATCTTAACGCATACCGAATAATAAAACCTACTGGGCTTTTCAAAAGAATCCCAACCCTTGCTCCTTGTTTATTGCTCGAGTCGTCCACGTATACCTCCCACATGGTCGGAATACCAGGCTCGACAATCTCCTCCATTGGTGCAGTAGTTTCTACTACAATGTCAGCCAATGCTTGGGCCTTAATTGCCGTTCGAGGCTTAAAGCTTACTTGGAATTCGCTTAGCTCGATCGACCATGCCACCATTCTTCCAAACAAATCAGGTTTACGAAGAACTTTACTAAGAGGAAAATTAGTAAATACCTCGATTGGATGTGCCTGAAAGTATGGCCGTCACTTTCTGGCTGCTATCATAAGAACCAAAGCCTGCTTTTCAATCTGGGAATACCGTGTTTCCGCGTCGAGTAGTACGTGGCTGACATAATAGATTGGCCACTGCTCTCTGTCTTTTTCCCGAACGAGCACCGCACTTACTGTCGAGGGGGATGTTGCTAAATATAGTTGCAAAATTTCTCCCTTTTCTGGTCGGGACAGGAGCAGTGGTCTTCCCAATGTTTCCTTCAGATCTTCGAACGCCTTTTGACACTCTTCAGACCATTTCGCTTCCTTACTGCCTCTCAAATATTTGAGTGCTTTAAAGAAAGGTAGGCACTTTTCTCCTGGCTGTGAGATGAACCGGTTCAACGCGGCTACTCTTCCCGTTAGGCATTGCACATCTCGAACAGTCTTGGGTGCTTCCATGTTTATCAAAGCCTATATTTTGGCCGGATTAGCCTCAATACCTCTTTGAGACACCTTAAAACCCAGGAGCTTGCCCGATGAGACACCGAAGGCGCACTCTTTCGGGTTCAACTTCATCTGGTATTTCCGCAGTACTGAAAATACCTCTGCTAAATCTTCAATATGTTTTGACCTTGTAGTGCTCTTTACTAGCATATCATCAACATACACTTCCACGTTTCTCCCGATCAGGTCTTTGAATATTTTGTTGACAACCCTCTGATAAGTAGCCCCTGCATTTTTCAGGCCGAACGGCATGACTTTGTAATAGAAACTTTCACGATCGGTCATGAAAGCAATAAACTTTTCATCCTCTTTGTTCATGAGGATCTAGTTGTATCCCGAGTATGCATCCATGAAACTCAATGACTTATATTCTGCGGTGGCATCTATCAAAAGATCTATCATGGGCAACGGATAACAATCGTTTGGGCAAGCTTTGTTGAGATTTGTGTAATCTGTACACATTCTCCACTTTCCATTCGCCTTCTTGACCATTACCATGTTGGCCAACCAAACTGGGCATTCTATGGGTTCAATGAACCCAGAGTTCTTCAATTTTTCAACCTCACCTCAAATGGCCTCGTGCTTTTCTATGGAGAAATTTCTCCTCTTTTGAATTACTGGTTTTACCTTTGGATCTATCCAAAGTTTGTGCTTTGCAACCATTAGTATAATGATTGTAATCCTTGTGGAAATGGCAATACCTTTCTCTACCTTGCTCCCCAGGCTTCGTGGGAAGCTTTGGTGGCCACTTCAGGATATTCCTCCTCTTGATAATGTTCAAGATGTCAGCCCGAGGAGTATTCAATGGAGTATACTCATTTTTGTCGGGAGACCTTTGCCGCCATGCCTGGCGAGGCTTTCCAACTTGATCACGAACATTTTGCTTCGGCCTCTACTTGTTCTCAGGGGCCTTCTATTCTTTTGTAGTGGCCTTGATGTCTCCCTGGTGTGCATCCAGGATCTCCGTTACCTCCGCCTGTTTCTGACACCTTTGCACCAGTTTAGTATAGGTGGTAGGCATGTCTTGAAGTAGTAACTTCAAGAGTCGCTGATTTGTGAGTCCAGTGAACAAAGCAGTTTTAGCTACCTATTCATCTAAATTTCCTATCTCCATTGTGACCCTGTTAAATCTTTTCATATATTCCAAAATCGATTCACTTTTCCCTTGTCTGATAGTAAACAAGGTTTCCTCGGTCTTTTTTATCTGGATTCCACTTTGGAATCGTCCTATGAATTTTCGCATCAACTCTTCAAAGTCCACGATCCTTCCCGACGGGAGATTTGAAAACCACTTCTGTGCTACTCCAATCAAAGATGAACCGAAAACCCTGCAAAGTATTTCATCTGAATTACTCGCAACAACCATAGTTTGTTGGTAGTAACTGATATGAGTGATGGGATCTCCCGAACCATCAAACGTGGAAAAGGTTGGCAACCGGAAATTGAGGAAATTGATATCCAGCTATGGCCTTGGAAAATGGAGTCTTTCAAATAATTGAATAAATATCATCAGTTATTCTCCCTCTCACCAATTGTCTGAGTCTCTAATTGATATTGGTCAATGCTTGACCAATATGCGTTGATCGATCATCGACGATACGATCATTATCCCGAACTGCGCACCTGACAGTTGGTGAGTGAGTTCGCACTCCTGCACCCAACCTTGTCGTTGAATGAGTTGTGCTTCCTTGCGGTCCTTCAAACTGCTCATCTCTCCTAGGGAATTCTTCAGTTCTCCTAGGTTCTCTTTCTTGTCTCCGGGCGCCTTCCCGGAAATTTTGACCGACATTCTGGTCATCGATCAGTCTTCGCTCCCTTTGCGGAGAACGTCTTGGTGGGAGTGAAGTTAATACTTTCTCCTTTTGTAACACGCGCCTTCCCACATCGCGTTGATCAGGTGCTTGCGGTGCCACCACTTGCTTGGTCAACATACGAAGTGTCTGATTCACCTCTAACTGGAGCTTCAGTTGATCTAGCTAGTACTAAAGTGGATCAGGAGGATTATTTCCTCCCTGACCACCATCTTCTCGTACTTCACGAGGTCGACTTCCCTCAGGAATATCTGGATTATTTGCTCCGGGGAGTTGAATGCTAGCTTCTCGCTGGGCCGCTGTAGTTGCTGCTGCTGATCTAGTAACCATGACTTTCTGAAGCGATTCCCACAGAAGGCGCCAAATGATGCGTCCAAAATCTGCTCATCCCTTAGATCTCTTGTGGATGACCTGCAAAAACGAACGTCAGATGTGGCCCGACCGCTGGGGTCAGGAGTCCACCTCCGAAGGCTAAGTCAATTGATGAACTGATCATAAACGACTCTGCTTGAGCGCAGAGCTAAAGAATGAATATTGAGAATATGATTCGGATTGTGTGTATGTCCATCTACCTTGTGGGCAGGTGATGTCTTATATAGTGTGTACCTTCGAATCTCCTTCGTTGGATGTATTTGAGCCTTCTTCGGATAGCCGTCAGATCTTAACAAATAGATCCGTTCGAGGTTGGGCTAATAGATAACTCCTTTGATAATATGAACGTTATATGGTGATTATCCATATAATAACGATCAGTATCTTCCGTAAATGTTGTTAACCATCTCCTTGACGATTAATCCACTCCGATTATCACGGATTCGGGCGTGCCTGTTGACTGAGTCAGTTTACTTCCTCAGCAAGCTACCTTTTCAACCCGGCCCACTAGGAAGTGAATCAGTTCCTTTCTTCCCAACCAGGATCGAGGATCAAACCAAGATCGAACCCGGTTCGATTGTATTTTCTCCGTATCACTTTGAAAGCCTAGAATTAAAGTTCCTTTTGCTAGAAGGTGAGCATGTTCATTTCTAATACAACAATTACAAGAATATAAAAACTCAGAAAAAATCTCCGAAGAGCTCAGTACCCTCCTATATAGCACCTCTTATTTGTTAATATCATGATCCCATGAAATTCTCCATCTATACTAGATTTTAGTTTGGGCTCCAATAAAAGAGGATACAAAAAGTTGTAAAGATATAAAAGTGTGGGGATTCAAACTAATAAAATAACTTGTAGACCCATTAAAAGGGCCTTTTGTAAAGAGGAACGGTAGAAATGCACCACCGAGTTAGAAGAAAAAAAAAATAAAACAAAAAAAGGGTGGTTGATAAAGAGGAATTTCTATTACCAAAAAGTAAAAGATAAAAGGGAAGACATGCTTAGGTAGAAAGCTCCACATCTTTTCGTCCACCCTTCTCCATTACGGTATTTGGCCACTTAGGTTAAAGGGGGACCCATTAGAAGAGAAGATCGAGAACCTGTTGCGATGAGAGACACTAAGCTGACGTGGACTAAAAGTTCAATGTTTTCTTTATTATGACGTCAGCTGATTTATCTTGGCGGCTGTCACTCAATGCTCCAAAAGTGATAATTCGATAATTTATTAATTTGGTTTGCGTTCAAAATCCTCTTATATATATATAAACACCTTCATGGTTCTTTCCTTGAAGGGTGAAATTTTCAAGCTTCTTCTCTGATTTCTAGGACTCCTCACAGACCCATTTCATCTCTCTTTCCCTCTGTGATCAAATAGGTCAAAACATGGCAGACACAGAGATTAATGGCCGAGAAGAAGTTCAAGGTTTCAAGCTTTTTGGCAAAACAATTCCTTTGCAGGGAAGAGAAGAAGTAAGAGAAGAAGAGAGTTCAGAGAAGAGTGCAGAAGTGAAGAGGCCGGAAAAGATAATTCCATGTCCAAGGTGCAAAAGCATGGAAACCAAGTTCTGCTACTTCAATAATTACAACGTTAACCAACCTCGACACTTCTGTAAAGGTTGCCAGAGATACTGGACTGCTGGCGGTACACTTCGAAACGTACCGGTCGGTGCCGGGCGGCGTAAGACCAAGCCTTCTTCTTGTCAAGTCTCAACTGAAATGTTTCTTGATAACTGTATGTTTGATATTGCACCACCTTCACCAGCAGCAGTAGTCAATCAGTTTGAGTTGGAAGGTGTGGTGGAGCAGTGGAGGATGGCCACCACTAGAAGCGGTTTTCAGCATGTTTTTCCGGGAAAGAGGCGGAGCAATAACCCAGCAACTGGTCAAATATGTTGAAATTTCCATCTCTATCTCTTTTCTCTTTATTATTGTTTATTACTGTTGTTGTTGTCGTTGCTCCAAAGGTATTGAAAATTTGCTTTTAGTGTATATACAGGCTGGTTATGATTAGTCAATTAATTATATATTAAACAAGCTTATTCTCTTAACAATGAAACTAACCTTCAAATTAATTGGGTATAAGTATTCGGTGAGTCAAGTTGAAGGAAGAATCAAATCTTATGATCTGATAGCTTCTGAGTTCTACATGATCATTAAGATATGGAGCATGCATAAATGGGCATAGAGGTGCACAACAGTAGCATATGATATGATTAATATACAATTTCCAAGAGAAGTCTTCAGGATAACAATAAGCTGATTTAACTATGGGATTGGAAATCAACTGATCTCCATGATTTAGGCTAAACAAATATTCAAGTGACTTGCACAGTCTTCTATTGATCCATCTGCAAAAATTCTATATTAATTATAATATTTTAAATTAGATCACTGCGATTAGTTTGACGGGTGTGCTATATTTACCGGTGAAGAAGAAGATCATCCACTATATGAAGGAAGAAGATTACAATGAGATCTTAATCCTAATGGCCAAGATGACCTTAAAAAACTTTCACCAAAAACCTAGTAAAAAAATCATGAATCTTACAATGATCTGATAAGAGAACATAGGATACATATCTATAGATTTTAATCAGATAAACAGGTCGGTCTTTTACTTTCATCATAAATCTCACACATCCAGCCATTTAGATCATAAACCAAAGTATATTAATGTAGGTCCATCTTCAAAGTTGGGTACAAAAATACCATATTTTAATCTAACAATTGTGAAGATATTTTTAGGGAGGGCAAAAACCCGTGTATCTCATAGGAGTTTAGGGTCCCTAAAATGATGGACGAACCATCCTCTATGAGTGGGGAAAAACTGTCTTATTTCATTTTATTGAGATACTTTGGCCTTTTAGGACTTGATAGGGTGGATATGATAAAAGTGATGAATATTTTAATCTTCTATCTCCTTTCTAGATTTGGTGCTTCCTTTCCTTTTGCTTTTAGCAAAAGCTAGCCAGCTTTTCCTTTCCCATTTCTTAATGTCTTAAGAAATCTTTCTCTTTTCTGATTCTGAAGCATACTTGATATATTAGAAAGGGGACAAGCCCCTAGGGATTGTACAACCTAACGAATCTAAAAGAAGAGGTCACACTGAACAAGTTGGGGCAAAGAAGGAAAGATAGTGTAAACAAACGGAAAATGATCACAGTATTTGAGTTGGAACTTCTAGGCGCGTTACAATGTCACTTTCCTTAAGACGTAATTCGCCCTCACCTCAAGGTGCTATGAGGTACTGCGAACCGTCTCCCAGGATACAAAGAAGCACAACTTGAGTTGAATCTCCTAAGTTTTGCTAAGCACAAACAAAACTCAAGAACAGAGAATTTTCGTATCTCTACTGTTTAGAAACTTGAGGCTATTTATAAGCATTGAAATACCTCTACTGAACAATTCATGACTCTATTCGTAAGGGTGCACCTCTCTGTAGGGTTGCAAATGCCTGTGTTCAGATATGTGCCGTCGGATCGTTCGGCCGCACGATCTGACGGTCCAGATTGAACCGTCGAATAGACTTTTATGGATTTACTTCCATTGCCCTAGATCTGCCGTTGATCAAAACTGCACGGTTCAGATTTGATCTCGCTTGAAGCGATGCAAGCGTGTGCCAGAAAACGCCAAAAACACTCACTGCCCACGCCGCGCGTGCGCGTACGTTCTCGGACGGTACATCGTCCTCGCTCGTACATTGCACATGCAATGGCGTGTCTCATTGTTATAATCAAAGTTAATAGGCAGTACCTATTAATTAACTTGGATTCCGACATCACGGTTTCCAATGTGGGACTATATAAAAGACACTTTCCTAAAATAAACAAAAGGAAAGTCTTCCGCACTTATAAATCCAATAATATGAAACATATATTATTTTATTATATTGAAAATAATACAACATTCCCCCACTATTTTCAATATAATGAAAATAAGTACACAACAGCAACTGGGAGCCAAATGCTTAAATGGTAGGTGTACTTAGACTTGAACCTCCACTTAGTGAAATCCATCAAGGCTAATCAAATTATACAGTAGACAAGTCTTTGAACTGATAATTCTATGATGACAAGCTGGACATATCTCACACACTTGAATTCTTCTCCGAATATTCTCCAATAAGCAGACATTGATAAGGCCATGTGTCTCTATCCCGGTATCATGAGTGCCTTAGAGTCTAAGCCCAAACTCAACAGAAGTGGCCTCACTTCATGCATTCACTTAGGTAGATCTATCAAAAGTGTCGTGTAATAAACACCTTAACAAGAACTGTTATAGATCTATTAAGAGCATATAGCTCATCCTCCATCTACATTACAGGAACCAAGCACTCCTCTATGGGATGGCATATAATTAGTGCTTGCAGACCACTCCATACAAAGTACTTTACTCATTGAACTCAAATTTGATATCTAATGTATTGAGATGAGTTTCCTCTGTTGGTGATCTTAGGAAATGGGCTTAAGACCCATCCCTCTTGCAGTATTTTTGACCAAATCCCTTGTAAGACCTTTTGTCAATGGATTTGCCAAATTTTGACTCGATCTTACAAAATCGATGGTAATTACTCCATCAACTATTGATAAGCATGCATTTACCATTATTTATTTGATTTAATTCCCCATACTTATTTAATTGAAGAGAACTAATTGAGTATTTTTGTGTATTTTTCAAGAATAAGGTGATTTTGGATATTAGAGATAATATGAAGTAAAGTTGGCAAATATATTAGATATTGGTAGATTTTAAATCATGGCATTCAATCTTGCTGCTCAAGAAATCATGAAAAGTGAGATATTAGCCAAATTGGAAATAGGTGGAGGTCTAAGGAACAAAATTGGTAATAAATCTGAAAATCGGGTAAACAGACCTACCTTCAGTATTTTGGGCATATCTCTCTCGTATGAGCTTGGATTTCGGTGATTCAAGATGCTATGGAACGATATTGAAAATATCTACAACTTTCCAGTTTTGAGTTTTTCCAAACTCCGAAACAATAAAGGTCAAATCGACAGGTAAAGAGAGGGGATTCATTGTGTGCGGGAGACATAAAAGAGAAGCCAGCCACAGAGAAGAAAAGAAGACGGTGAATGCGGCTCTCATCTCTCTCATTGCTGAAGAAGAAGACCACATCTCTCTCTCTCTCTCTCCCCCTGTTTCATCTTTATTTTTCTTATGAACTTTGTGATAATGAGTAGCTAGTTCCTTTTCTTTGGGATGTAGATGAACCATGCTTATTTCATTAATTTGATTGTTCTATCTCTTCTAGTTGATTGTGTTTGAGTTTGGCCAAAGATGTTCTATAGCTCAGCGAACTAAGCGTGCCAAACTTCCGCGAAGGACGATAGTCTTGCGAAGATAGGGCATATCTAGGAAGACCATCCCTAATTTACTTTGAAGTGTAGAGTTATATCTGTTATGACTAAAATATCCACTGCCGGTTCATATTGGTCGAACCAATCCTAGCCGGGTTCGATTGAGAGATAAAGGAAGGATGATCAGCGACGTCCAAAGAGGAGCGATGATCCGACGGCTATGATTGAAAAAGCGTTATAAGCGGGAAAGCTAGTATAAAAGCGAGGGAAGATTCGTAACAAGGTAAGTCTCTAGAATCAACCAAAACTCTAAGCTCACTCTGATTGAACTCCATTACTAGCATATTAGAAGCTCCAGAGAGCTCTGAAACACCATCTTCACCATACTGACTAGATCGTCGGAGACGAGACGCCGATCGAGACGATCGGCTCTGTTTCTTATTGGAATTCTGTTTCTTTCAGGAGTGAAAGGTTGATCGATTGAAGAGCAAACCAAATCGAATCAGATCTGAGGAGTTCGGTGCAGAAAACTACGGTTCGAGACGATCGGCAGAAATAGCACCAACATTTTGGCGTCGTCTGTGGGAAAAGTTTCAAAGCAGAAGCTATGGCTCAATCACCTGAGCGGGAGGAGGAATTACCGATCGAAATGGCGGAAACAAGCCAGAGGGAGCCGAGGAGAGTAAATCCAAAAAGAAGAACGAGAGAAGTGGTTCCAATACCGCAAATCCCGATGATGCAGACTCGACAGATGCAGAGAATGATGGAGGATAATTCACCTCGTCCAACTGATCAGTTCGAAAGGCAAGAGAAGCAATTGGCGGATACATTGGCGACATCTCGTCCAGAGTTAGATCCAAGTCTGATCACTGAGCGATTTGAGAGCATGCAACATCAAATCCTAGAGACACAAAATCTGATGAGGACATTCATCAAGCAAATCGGAGTACATCCTGAGGAAAGAGTTCCGGTCTTATCAGCTGGAAGATCTCGAGCTTTTTCCCGAGCAAAGACGACCTCTGTCCCAAATTCTCAGATTCAAAAGTCAGGAGGAAGCTGAAGGAGGTCATTTCTTAAGGAAGGATCAGGAGAGAGTGCGGATCCAAACTATATTCCCCTGGAGACTGAAGATCGAGAATCGTCCAGGGATGATCAATTGAGTCATATCTGGAGCAAAAAGAGTAGAAGCGTTGGGGATTGGAGAGATAAGAAAGAAACAGGAAGATCAGAAGATTGCAGATTAGAAGTCTATGGATCGGAAATCAGTAAAAGATTTTGTATCCTTGATGATCAGATTCAGCGACTGGCAAACAAAGATGACGGAGAAAAAGTTGAGGAAATGATGAACCAAAATCCATTTGCTAAGGACATTATGTCAGCACCATTGCCGCGCAATTTCAAACTTCCGACATTCACAATGTATGATGGAAGCACAGATCCAATGGAACACCTGGCTCAGTTCAAGTCTGTCATGATGCTGGCAGGTAACTCTGATGTTTTAAAGTGTCGCTCATTTCCATCTTCCTTGAAAGGATCTACAACAACCTGGTTCTTCAGCTTATTACCAGATTCCATTAAGGATTTTAAGGATTTGACGAAAGTATTTTTGTCAAGATTCCAAAGTAGCATGAATAGCAGCAAAACTATTGATAATCTAGCTGCAATCCGTCAAAAATCAGGAGAATCGGTTCGAAATTACATGAAGAGATTCAATCAGGAGTCGATTCAAATTAAAAATTTGAATGAGGCAATGGCATATGACGCTATGTTCAGAGGCCTAACAGATGAGCATCTTTTGGAATTCTTGATCATGAATAAGCCAGCGAATATAGCAGAATTGACGACTCGCTGTAACCAGTATGCAAATATGAAGGACATTCTCCAGGCAAGAAAAGAAACTGACAGCAGTGGAGTTAAGAAGAAAGATGATGGAGTTGTGAGATCTGATTAGAGAGATCAGAGAGAGCGGAGGAATAGCTGGAGTTTTTCGAGAAATATTCCTGATCGTCAATACAGAAGGGATATCCCAAGACCATTCCAGGAAAACTACACTCCTCTCAACGCAAGAAGATCAGAAATTCTGATGCGAATTCAGCATCAGGGGTTTATGAAATGGCCATTACCTATGATAGCAAAGGCAGATGAGAGGAATCCGAATAGATTCTGTAGATATCACAAAGATCATGGTCATGATACTGATGATTGCAGAATTTTGAAAAATGAAATCGAGCGACTAATCAATCAGGGAAGGTTGGACCAATTTGTTCAAAGGAGAAATGGAGGCAACAGAAGAAATGCCGCTGATCAGCCGAGAAGGTGGAATAATCAAACACCAGCTAGAGAAGACCAAACCAAGGGAGATTTTCAGTACAACTCTCCAGAGGAAAATGCTAAACAACAGGAAAATCGGCAGATTCAACAGAAGCAGTCCTCCTGTCATGACCATCCTGGGAAGTTTGGATTTGAATTCAATTTCAAAGTCTAAGGCGCATGCCAGGTACGTAAATGCTGTTGAATCTCATGTTACTCCTAGAAGAATCAAACTGATGAAGGAGATAGTCTTCACGGAGGAAGAAATGGAAGGAATCCAAGAGCCACACGATGACGCCATTGTGGTGGTCATTGAGGTGGCAAACAGAGATATTCACAGAGTTCTGGTCGACACAGGATCATCTGTAGACATAATGTCTTACGAAGCTTTTCAGCGATTGAAATTGGATACAATCAAGATAAAACCTTGCGGCACAAGGCTATTTGGATTTTTTGGAGAGTCTACTTCAGTAGAAGGAACTGTGGAGCTAACAATAACACTGGGAACACATCCACAAACGTTAACTACAGTTACTAAATTTTTGTTAATAAAAAGTCTATCAGCATACAATATAATTCTCGGGAGACCAACGTTGAATGCTATTGGGGCAATAGTTTCGACAAGACATTTGAAGGTCAAATTCCCAACTGAAGGAGGCATTGGAGAATGCAAATCGGATCAGAAAACTTCAAGACAAAGCTATACAACCTTTTTGAAGGATTCAAAAGCACAAGGTAAGGCACTCGCTCTTACTGTGGAAGTTATGGATAACAGGGATGAGGAAAAAATTCAAAGAGGTGAATCGGTAGAAAAGCTGGAGAAAATTTGTTTTGGTTTGGAGAATCCAGAAAGAGGGACCATGATAGGAGCTGATCAGAACAGTCAGGATAAGGAGCAATTGAGAGAATTTCTTCAGCGAAACGCAGATGTCTTTGCCTGGTCAGCACAAGACATGCCTGGTTTAAGCGGAGAAGTGGGGAGCATTGCCTTTGGATAGATAAATCTATCAAGCCAGTGAAACAGAGGCGAAGGAATTTCTCATCAGAAAAGCATGATGCAATTAAAGTTGAAGTGGACAAGCTTAGGAGATCTGAGTTTATTGAGCAAATCGAGTGTCCAAGGTGGCTAGCGAATGTGGTAATGGTGAAAAAGCATAATGGAAAATGGCGAATGTGTGTAGATTACACTGATTTGAACAAGGCATGTCCCAAGGATTGCTATCCTTTGCCGCGAATTGATCAGTTAATTGATGCTACATCGAGTCAAGCAAATGTTGAGTTTTATGGACGCTTATTCTGGTTATAATCAAATTCTTATGAAAAAGGAGGACCAGCCTCACACGGCATTCATGACCAATCGGGAAAGCTATTGTTATAAGGTTATGCCTTTTGGGTTAAAAAATGCCGGTGCAACATACCAAAGGGCAATGAACAAGCTGTTTGCTGATCAGATTGGAAGAAATATGCAGGTTTACGTAGACGATCTTCTTGTAAAAAGTCAATTTAGATCTGATCATCTCGCCGATTTAAGAGAGTGCTTTGATGTATTGAGGAGAAATGGAATGAGACTCAATCTTGAGAAGTGTGCATTTGGGGTTTCATTTGGTAAATTCCTGGGTTTCATGGTCACGCAGAGGGGTATCGAGGCAAATCCAGAAAAAATCAGAGCTATCTTAAATATGACAAAGCACCCAGCAGTATGAAAGAAATTCAAAGCTTAACAGGAAGAGTTGCAGCGTTAAGTAGATTTATATCAAGATCAGGAGATAAATGTGCACCATTCTTCAAAGCATTGAAAAATCTAAATGCACTCAATGAATTCAAATGGTCGGAGGACTGTCAGAATTCATTTGAAGAATTAAAGAGGAGGCTGACCAGTCCACCAACTTTATCTCAACCAAAGCCCGAAGAAAGCTTGCAGATATATCTATCTTCTTCAAAGGCGGCAGTAAGCGCGGTGTTAATCCGGGAAGAAGGTACTGTCCAAAATCCTATCTACTTTGTAAGTCATACATTGTTAGATGCAGAATCTAGATATCCAGAATTTGAGAAACAGGCTTTCACCTTAATAATAGCAGCCAGGAAGCTCCGACCTTATTTTCAGGCTCATCCAATTATTGTTCTTACCAATTGGCCTTTAAAGAAAATACTGCATAAGCCTGACCTTGCGGGGAGAATGGTATCATGGGCAGTAGAGTTAACAGAACATGATATATATTATAAACCTAGAACTGCGATAAAGGCACAAGTTTTGGCTGATTTTATTGCTAAAAGTATTTCGTCACCAGAGGAGGAAAAAGATTCTAGTGAGGCGTCTTCTGTGTGGACCTTACATGAAGATGGGTCAAGTCATTCACAGGGATCAGGAGCGGGGGTGATTTTACAAAGTGTATTCGGATTTGTAATTCAAAATGCACTCCGGTTTAATTTTCATGCTTCAAACAACGAGGCAGAGTATGAAGCTCTTATTGCAGGATTACGACTGGCCAGATCCCTCTGTGTACAAAGCATTGAAGTAAAAAGTGATTCGAGCTGGTGGTCAGTCAAGTCACGGGAGCATATGGTGCGAAAGATGATCGAATGGTCAGCTATCTTAAAAAAGTATGGCAATGTAAGGAGTGGTTCACACAATTCTCAGTCACGAGGATATCTCAAAATCAAAATAATGAAGCAGATTCTCTGGCAAAATTGGCATCCGCAAAGTCTATTTATATTCCACAAGCTGTATATTATGAGGAGCTAGATATTCCGGCATATTCAGAGCCAGAGATAATGGAAATTGACGCAGAGATGTCTTGGATGAATCCTATAATACAGAGATCGAAGGATGGTATTCTTCCTGAAGATAGGGAAAAGGCTAGAACTGTGAAAAGAAGAGCTACCAGGTTTATTCTAAAGAATGAGCTATTATATAAAAGAACAGTTTTTGGGCCACTTTTGAAATGTTTGGGACCCTCTGATGCTCTTTATGCCTTATCAGAGGTACACGAAGGAATCTGTGGAAACCACTTAGGTGGGAAAGCTTTGGCTTATAAAATTCTAAGACAGGGATTTTATTGGCCACGTATGCAATCTGAGGCGATTGAATATGTAAGAAGGTGTCATCAATGTCAGATTCATGCACCAATTCAGAACTAGCCAGCAGAGCAACTAACATCAATTCTTAATCCCCTTCCATTTGCTATGTGGGGTATGGATTTGTTGGGGCCTTTTCCTGTTACAACTGGAGGGAAAAAGTTTGTAGTGGCTGCAATCGATTATTTCACGAAATGGGTAGAAGCAGAAGCCCTGGCAACAACTACCACAAGTCAAATTGAAAAATTCTTCAGAAATCATGTCATATTCAGATATGGCCTACCAAAGATTCTACTGACTGATCACGGACCACAATTTGACAATGAAAGATTCAAGGAATTATGTGCAGACTATCATATTGAATGCAAGCACTCATCTGTGGCATATCCTCAATGCAATGGCCAAATTGAGGTAACCAACAGAACACTTCTGCAAGGAATAAAAAGGAGGCTGGATGAAGCGCATAGCTTGTGGATCGATGAACTACCTCATGTAATATGGGCGTATAGGACAACGGTCAGGACTCCAACAGGAGAAACACCTTTCAGACTGGCATATGGGTCAGAAGCATTGGCTCCAGTGGAGGTTATGGTGGGATCAAATAGATATGAGGGATTTGATCCAATAACTAATGAAGAAGGATTGCGGACAAACCTGGAATTTTTAGATGAAGTCAGAGAAAAAGCCTTATACCGTAATATAGAATATCAGAGAAGAACGGCCGCATATTATAATGCTCGAGTCAGACATAAATCTTTCAGAGTAGGAGATTTGGTTTTGAGGAAAAAATCAGCATTAGATCCAAGGAACTGTGGAATGCTTTCTGCAAACTGGAAGGGACCATATGTGGTAACAGAAACTGTGAGTAGAAACACATATTGGCTGAAAGATTCTAATGGGAGCTGTTTGAAACGGCCGTGGAATGTAATTCACCTTAAGAAATATTATCAATAGAAAGGAGACAGGATTTTCTAGTATTCTTGGAGAAATCATCTTATTAAGCGTGGTCATCTAAAACTTCTTCTTCATTATTAATCCAAGGAATATTTCTGCGAACTAGTTCTTCTGATCACGCCATTTCAACGCTGATCCAGGGTCATTCCTTCCGAGGATGATCCCGACTTTCCAAAGTCAAGACCAAGTGGTTAGCTTTATGAAATCTGATCACGCCATTTCAACGATGATCCAAGGTCATTCCTTCCGAGGATGATCCCGACTTTCCGAAGTCAGGCCCAAGTGGTCAGCTTTATGAAATCTGATCACTCCATTTCAACGCTGATCCAGGGTCATTCCTTCCGAGGATGATCCCGACTTTTCGAAGTCAGACCCAAGTGGTCAGCCTTACGAGGTCATGTCATGCCTTTTCAACGCTGATTTAGGGTCATTCCTTCTGAGGATGATCCCGGCTTTTCGAGGTCAGGCTCAAGTAGCCAGCCATCTGAGGCGTGATTATGCTAGCTGATCTGGATCATTCCTTCCGAGGGTGATCCCGACTCTTCGTGAGTTAGGCTCAAGTAGCCAGCCTTCCAAGGCCTGGTCATGCTTTCCGAAGCTGATCATGGATCATTCCTTCTGAGGGTGGTCCCGACTCTTCGTGAGTTAGGCTCAAGTAGCCAGCCTTCCGAAGCCTGGTCATGCTTTCCGAAGCTGATCACGAATCATACCTTCCGAGGATGATCCCGACTTTACGTAAGTCAGGCTCAGGTAGCCAGGTCACACTAAGCTAATCACGGATCATTCCTTCCGAGGATGATCCCGGATCACTCCTTCCGAGGATGATCCCGACTTTCCGAAGTCAGGCTCTCGTAGCCATCTTTCTAAGGCAGCATTCGGATCGAGAACAACAGAATTAATCAATAAAATAACTCAAGGATCAGGATACATCGAAGACTATTTATCGAAGTTCAAAGATTATCTGTAAATCAAACATCTCAAGGAATCTGATCAGGTATTAAAGTTCCTTTCAAATATTTTTTTCGTCAGAAGTATTTCAGCAGAAGTCAGTGAAAAGTACAAAGTTTGATTAAAGATATATACATCTAATCAATTATGAGTTGGTCAGAAGATGATAGCCAGCATTACAAAAGATACTATTATGTCAAAGCCAAAAAGAGCAAAAGAAAGAAAAAAAAATTTTCATTAACATAAAAGATTGACAAGTTCAAAAACCTCGTATGCAGAAGAGGTAGACAAGGAAGAAAAAGGTAAGTTCATAAACAAAAAGGAGTGTATTCTTCAAATTTGTGGTTTTGCAAATGGATCAACATCTGTGACATTACCAGATGGATCAACATTAGTAGTATCATTAGCAACAGTCTCTTTATCTTCTTGAATAGGTAAGTTATCATCACCATTGTTATCTGAATCACTGGTAGAATGGTCTTGGCTAGAACTAGAAGACTCACTTATATCATTGTTAGAATCATCTTCTGATGAGCAATCAGAGTTGGGATATTTCAAGTTCCTAAGATCAAAAAAGGTTCTGGAAGGGAGAAATTCTGGGGATAACAGTTTGAAATCTAAACCAGGATGAATCTTAAGGATTTCTAAAAAGATTTGATCAGAGCAATCCTTTACCATATTCTTGCAAAATCCGAGGAAAGTTGGATTATCTCCAACTTCCTTCACTAAGGAGGTAACTGAATCTTAAGGATTTCTGAAAAGATTTGATCAGAGCAATCCTTTACCATATTCTTGCAAAATCCGAGGAAAGTTGGATTATCTCCAACTTCCTTCACTAAAGAGGTAACTGAATTTAAGACTGTGTGATTTTCACTTTGTATTCTTTTCTTCTCAACTTCAAACTGTTTCCTCTCTGCTTCTAAATCTTCATGCAGTAAAGTTTTAAATTTTAAAGTTTCATCCAGGAGAGCATGAAGACTTTCCTTCTCTTTAGAAACCAAACTAAGGGAAGCATCAAGATTATCTCTTTCTGCTGTCATCTCACTGAGTCTCAATCCCAAACCATCATTTTTATCCTCTAAAGCAGACTTTTCCTGTAAAATTGAGCTAAAAGCTTTCACATGGTATTCTTGAGCCAACTCTAAAGTTGTAATTAGCTTTTCAATCTTATTGAACTTTTCCTGGAGTTCATTCTTTTCTTTCTCAATACTTTGTGACCAGACCAAGGCCCTGGTTAGCCTTCCTTTAAAATCCTCTCTTTCATCTGTGGCAATCCTAGCCCTATCAAGGGCATCATTCTTTAACATTTCAAGCTGCAAAAGCTCATTCCTATAATTCAAAACGGCATCTCTCAACATAGAAACCTCTTCCTGCAATTCAGCACAATGGTTAGAGCAAAGTTCATAGTCAGTGTGTAAGCTATCAAGATCATTCATCAAATCAATCTCTCTGAACTCAGCTGCTGTTAATTTTGTCTCTGAAGATTCCAATTTTCTCCGAAGATCTTGAACCTCATTGACCAATTCAAAATTCTTTTTGATCAGTTCATCATTTTCCTGAGACAATTTTTTCTCTCTCCAATACTTCAGAAAATGCATTGAAGGTAACCCCAAAACATCTGTCAATCAATCAATATATATATACATTAAAAACAATATAAGTAATTAGATCAATAGTAAATTAATTCTAAATAGAAGAATGGGAAAAAGGTCTATTTCTTACCCCCACCCATGTGAATAAAGATCAGAATCAGACATTCGAGCAATGTTCCTCTTGTCCCGGGGATTCTTGCCTTTTGTGCCCCACTCTCTGGCAGCCTCCCAATTGCGGCTGGGTGTATGATTTTCTTTCAAAAACCATTCAGGGTGGAAAGGTTTTTCGGAGTTAGCAATGCTCATGGTATCATCAGGCTGGTCAGGGACTGGTTGGAGATCAGCTATCTCAAGAATATTCTCAGGATTTACATTTACAGTAGCATCATTTGAACCAGTCTGCATGATGATATTTTCTTGGTCTTCATGACCATTCTTAGGATGAATTACCATGAGAGCTTCAGGTGAGGCACGATTATTCTCTGGTGGAACAACTTCATGAATTTCCTGGGGGGGGGGGGGAGAATATTTTGGTTATTTTCCTCCAAGGGAGGAGCATCTTGATCATTTTCTTCAAAAGGGGGAACATTAGTATCAGGGGCAACAACGTCTAGCACAGGGATGGATAAAGGTAAAACGGAAATGGAGGGTTCATTCACATTGTCCTCGGCAGCAACATCCAAGGGAGAGACGGGAACATCAACATTTACATCACACAATTGGTCAGCTATTTCCTCAATAATATCACCTGCAACATGTATTAATATGTCTTCAGCAATCCTCTTCAGATGATCAGAAGAATAGTCAAAAAAATCCTTACCTCGATCTTCATCCTCAACCATCTTTTCTGGGAAGATGGAAGTATCGTGAGGTAAATCGGCTGATGTGTGTGGTAGTAAGTTTTCTCTATTTTCCTCAACATCAGCCTCGGTGGCGGCAGGAATTTTTTCATGTGGATTATCTTCAACAGTGGGAACTTCTGTAGGAGCAGTATGGAATTCTTTTCTTTTCTTCTTCTTCTTTAAGCCAGACAAACCTTGGTCAGAAACTGGACCTGTGGACCTAAGTCTGCATCTCAGTGTATTGGAGGTTCTGGAGGTCCTCGTCTTGGGACCAAGGGTCTTACTTGCAACAGTTTTCACAATTTGAACATCCGTATCTTCTTTGACGATATCTTCTGGAGCTGGGATGGTTTTCTTTTGATCAGGGGAATCTTTTTCAACAATTTTTCTTTTTGAAGGGTGACAGGCAGTATGTTTCCTTTTCTTGGAGGGTTTGGTAACCCTAGAATCGTATTTCTTTTCTTCTGAAACAATTCTTCGGAGATCAGCAACACTAGGGACCGGACGAGCAATTACTTCTGATGATAAAAGTATATGATGATGAATAGGGATTACAAAAAGAGAGAAAATAAGGGAAAAAGAAAGAAAGGTATACAATTGTTATTATCTTTACCTGGAAAAAGGCCGTGACTAATGAGACTTGCATCTATTTTCAACTTGGCTGCATCTATTGGAGTTCCGGTAGGAATCATACTCCAGGTTACTCGATCATATTTAGTAAGTTCAGGACGCACTTTCAGAGGAGATAAGGATTCCAAGGAATGTAAACACCATCGAGACCGAAAGTTTGCATTTGGAATGGCACAGAAGAAGTACATTTCCCGCCATTGCTTGTTGTCATGGGGAATGGAAGAATCAATAAAAATTTTGGATTCTCTTCCCAGTTCACTCACAATGCAGGTTCTTCTAGCAAAATGAAGGTATCCGCGTTTGCGGGATACTTTCAGGGTGTAATAATTTCTGAAAAGGTCAACAGAGGGGGTACGATTGATCTAGAGAATAAACGCAAAAAAACAGTAAACTAATCTCCAACTATTTGGAGTAAGTTGAGAAAGGGTAGACATGATAGTAGTCCAATAAAGATTGAACTATGGGAATCAGGGGGATTCTAAAGCCTGAGTCAAGATGATCAAGGTAAATGGTGATAACTCCTGGGTCAACTAAGTAGGGACGATCGGAGGAGTCAGGAACCCATATTCTAGCATCGGAAGGAAAATGGTAACTTTCCAAATAAGAGTCCAGATGGGACTTCTTTATTTTGGTGGGATACCACTCGAGACCAGCATGCTTTGGGTCCATTTTTGCTCTGGACATATTGACAGGAGTATAAATAAGGATGGCTTAATCATGAACATATGGAACAGGCTAGTCTGAGGGATTATGTTGAGAGGAGGAAGCACCATACACGTTTTTCATCTACTCATTCTTTGGAGGTATATCAGGTTGAGTAGAGGTACTGGGTACTAAAGGATGGAAGCAGGATCCATGGCGGAGACAAGAAAGGAAGAATAACAAAACCTGAAAGGTAAAATCTGAAAAGGAGTGATAAAGGAAATGGCAGATAGGTATGTTTGATATTCACGAAGAAGGAGAGCAGAATACGGAAAGGAGCAGGTGACAGTTGACTGATATATATATAAAGAATGAGAGAAGAATTCTTGAAAGGAGGGGGAAATGCACGATGGTCCAAAATCAATGGTCATTACCTTTCGTAACCGACGCGTGGGATCAATCGGAGAACGTATGAAAATTGCAGTTGAAAAGAATGAGGATGATGTGTGATAGGGTAAGGGAACAATATGATGGTAATACATGGGAAAAAGACAAAATTAATGATCAAGCGGCGGTAACGTTAAGGAAGCTGGAAAGTTATATTTGAAAATTCATAAAAGGTCTGACAAGACAGTGATTTCAGCCGGCTTTAAGATAATTTGGGGGTTGAGTACAGTAATATAATTTCAACCAATGCAGAGGACATAATTTCATAAGGGACATGGTTATAAGTTGATTTTCAAGATGATGATGATATGGTGACTTGGCATCAAAGTTCTGAAGAAATCAAGGATTATCTGGGGAAAAGGCGTAATGGCTGAGCAGGGAATACTGTATAATTTTGGCAGAAAGAATTAAACCTACTGATCAGAGTCTCATATAAGTTCAACCTGATCAGTAGGCTTGGGGGCTTATGTTATGACTAAAATATCCACTGCCGGTTCATATTGGTCGAACCAATCTTAGCCGGGTTAGATTGAGAGATAAAGGAAGGATGATCAGCGACGTCCAAAGAGGAGCGATGATCCGACGGCTATGATTGAAAAAGTGTTATAAGCGGGAAAGCTAGTATAAAAGCGAGGGAAGATTCGTAACAAGGTAAGTCTCTAGAATCAACCAAAACTCTAAGCTCACTCTGATTGAAGTCCATTACTAGCATATTAGAAGCTCCAGAGAGCTCTGAAACACCATCTTCACCATACTGACTAGATCGTCGGAGACGAGATGCCGATCGAGACGATCAGCTCCATTTCTTACTGGAATTCTGTTTCTTTCAGGAGTGAAACGTTGATCGATCAAAGAGCAAACCAGATCGAATCAGATCTGAGGAGTTCAGTGCAGAAAACTACGGTTCGAGACGATCGGCAGAAATAGCACCAACAATATCGGTTAAAGAAAAGCATTGGGGATTCGAAATCCCAAAGATCTTCACATATTCATAGTTTAAGTTTTTGCATTAATTAATAGATTTAGTTTAAATTTAGTTTTGTTAAATTCAATCTTAGTAACTTAGCCTTTTAGTTCCCCATAGTTCGACCCCGTACTTTCTGCTTGCAAGATTAGTATAGGATTTTATTTTTGATTGGTTAGCGACACAATCTGTCACATCCTCCCAGCCGGTACCCTATCTGGCATACCCGAGAGTGTGATCCACAACCCGAAGATCAGGTATCGAGAAATCAACCTCCCACATAAACAATAACATAATCATGAACAATCATAATAAAAGTGCGGAAGATAAACCATAGATCCAATAAGGAAAGAATGAATCATAAATAAATCAGAATACTAGATATAATCAGAGTGTCAAACATATAAGTAAAGTGAGGCAAGAATCCCACTCTACAACCAGCGGAAAAGTAGCTCTAAAAGAGAGTAAACTAGACAAAATCTAATCCCAGTAGCAAGTACAATGGGTAACTAAATTGTTCTCCACTTTATAGACAACATCCTTATAAGTGTAAATCTCATAAATGGCACAAGGACGCTTCCACTCAATGGTCGGACTAAGCATCGTACGGAGCATAACCACTCGCGGGATCTTCAGTGTAATTGTGGTAACCGCAATCACCTTCCTGGAGATATGCCTCTTCGCCTTGCGCTTCTTCGTAGGGACCGTCATAATACTCAGTACTTGCAGGATAGTCTAACAAACATTGTACAATAAAGGAATGAGTTTCAAAGAAACTCAGTAAGGCAGTTAAATCCATAATAACATAAATGGCAGGATTCCAGAACAAACATAAATGCAATATGGTATGAGACAAGCAATGAATGAATGAATCTAACTCTATGTATGCTGGTCTCTATTGGCAGACATGCTTTAAGTCATAGCACCGTACTTCTTTAGGAAGGTCTCATTCACTCATCATCAGTTGGTAATGGGTCCGGCATCCCTCGGGACATTCCATGGCTGGGGGTTAAGTCACCACTCTCTCACATCACCATTGGTCTAAGTACCGGCGCATGTCAGGGTAAAACCTAGCCAAATGCAAGTCTTCTACTTAGTTACATCAAGTCAGATCCAGATACGTCCATTTCTCGTCCTTGACCATCCTTTCCGGTATCCTTCACACTAGAGTCCTCATAGTCCCTGACTATGGACTCATCAACCCTATTGATCATCCACATATGGTAAACGGGAAGCTCTCACGTCCTCTCACGGGTTGGTTACCGGTCTTGAGCGCCCGTGAGCCCAAGTCTAACCATATGCAACCCTACCAATAAATGGCCCCCACAATGTGATTCCTATCCTCTCACGGGTTGGTTACCGGTCTTGAGCGCCCATGAATCCCCATTGCTACCACGGGTCGTTCGATCTCAATACCCCTCCAATTAGGGTCTGACATAACAGGACATCCTAGCCAAACACTACTAGACAATCCTAGATATGTCATCCAACAGTTTAGGAAGGTGTCCAGAGGGCATCTCCGGAAACATCCCATAATATTCCCGTAGTAGTCCAAGGACAGAAGTGTCAAAAGGACACCTCTCCTTTCCAAACCATACTTAAGCATACACATGCATCAATTCATATCATCACATATATGGTAACTTCATATATGGAAAGAAATCAATAATTACAATCACTTTGTATATAATTAGTAAGTAAATCATACATGAATCAATTTAAGCAATGCTACTGTAATCAAGGTTATGCAACAGTATTATATCATTGTAAGAATCTAATTAAGGAAACATATCAATGATATTCAAATATAGAAACTAGATTCATGCTATCTATGTAATTAAGGAAATAACCATCCTTACCTTTTATAACTCGCAAAGGAATCCTAAGAAATCAAGTAAGATCTTTGGCAAACTTGAGAAGAAGGTCCTAAACAAGTATATACAACATATTAGGAAAGATCCCTAACAGAAAAGATACCAAAACATCCAACACGGACCAATTCCTGGAGTTGCTTTGTACTCATTGGTCGAGTGGATTGGTCGACTGGCCCAGTCGACCAATGTAGACAGTAGCCTAAAAAAAACAGAGTTTTAAGATATGAAATCCGAATTTGGTGGTTCAAAAGGGTACTAATCAAGGGGTAAACTACATCAGCAGTATTCTAACATATAGGGGACCTCAAAACACCAATCAAATCAAGATATCAAGATCCAAATTAGGAAACAAAAAGTTACCATAATTAGATCAACCATGGATCTTGATGAATTCGAAATAGAAATCAAAGACAAGAACAATAGGAGGATGGATCATTGCTTCAGGTAAAGGTATCATGAAAACATACTTAGATCTTCAAGGAAATAGGCTTAAAAGCATAAATCTAAATAAGGAAACAAAACCTACCATATATGTAACTACCATGATTCATGAAGAACACATAGTATGGTAGAAGAGAACAACTAGAGATTGATAGATCATGGATCATGAAAAGAAAACACAGCAATTAACTACTAACATGATCAATATAGAAGATCCAAGGAGATCAGAATTCAAATCAGAAGTTTAACAAAGATTAGATCATGGTTTGATCATGATTCCTTCAAAAGCTTGCAATGATCATGGTTAAGATCATTGTTCTAGCCTCTAATCCTTAGGATGATCATGAGAGACAAGTCCAGAGATGTTTGCAACAGAGAATGCATCATCCTTTCTACTGTCTCAACTCAAAAAGGAAAGAAAATAAGAGATAGAGGAGAAGAAGAGAGTGTAGACATACCTTTTGATGAAAAGGAAGAGTTTCGACGAAGATCCGTCAAGAAAATCACCAAGGATGCAAGGGAGATGACTTGCAGAGGTCTTTGGTTCGTTCCAAGGAGTTTGGAGGCAGCAAATACGAAGTAGACTTGAGATTGGACTTAAATAGAGCAAGCAAAACCTAATTGCCAAAGACAGCACTCATTGGTCGAGTGGATTGGTCGACTGGTCCAGTCGACCAATCAGTCGACCAATGTTGACAGCAATTCCAAAATAGGGAATTGAAGACCCAGATCAAATCCAATCCTAAAGGGGTTTTGCACACATGTCAAGTGACTTACCTAATAGGTAGAAATGCCTTCAAACCAAGATAGAGAGCACTCCAAGTCCATCAACTAATCCGATCTTCATCAAGATTCAGTTTCCATAAATAGAACTTCATCATCAACTCTCATGGATTCAAAGCCAGACACCAAGTCCTCCACTGGGATGGCCCAAAGCTGACTTCTTACTTTACTTCGGGTCATCGGACCTACAAATAACAAGGTTTCCGGGTCAAGGTTAGGGTTGGGGTTTACACAATCAACTATCAACTGCCTCACAAAACTGTGTCTAAGTCCAATATGTCTTGACTTTCCAATGTAAATCTGGCTATATGCTCTAGCCAAGGTTGCTTCACTATCACAATGAAGCGATATTGGTGGCATGGGTTTTGGCCATATTGGAATTTCTATAAATAAATTCCTAAGCCATTCTGCTTCTTTACTACTAGAAGCTAATGCCACGAACTCTGCTGCCATAGTAGAATCAGCAATATAGGTTTGCTTCTTTGAACTCCAAGATATTGCACCCCCACTAAGAGTGAATATCCAACCACTTGTGGATGAGTGGTCTTCGCTGTCTGTTATCCAACTAGCATTTGTGAACCCTTCAAGAACAATAGGATACCCACTGTATCTTAAGCCATGACTAGTTGTTCCCTTTAGGTATCTAAAAATCCTAAAGACAACTTTCCAGTGTAGGTTACTAGGGTTACTAGTGTACCGACTAAGTTTTCCTACAGCATATGCTATGTCTGGTCTTGTATTGGTCATTGCATACATTAGACAACCAATAGCACTAGCATAGTCTATTTGAGACACAGCTCTTCCATCATTTGGTACTAACTTGACACTGGAGTCAAAAGGTGTACTCACAGGTGAACAATCTAAGTGGTTGAATTTCTTCAACACTTTCTCAATGTAATGAGATTGTGTCAGCATTAACCCATCACCATGTTTGACTATTCTAATGCCCAAAATGACATCATCTTCACCCATATCTTTCATATCGAAACTAGCAGACAAATACTTTTTACTAATTTCTACTTGTTCTAAATCAGTACCAAATATAAGCATGTCATCAACTAAAACTTGCTATACACACATTTGTCAGACTCATGTATTTTAAACACATTCAACAGAATTACTCTGTCAAATTTCTCATGCCACTGCTTTGGTGCTTGTTTGAGTCCATATAGTGATTTCACTAACTTACAGGCCTTGTGCTCCTGTCCCTTCAGAACAAACCCTTCAGGTTGTTGCATATATATTTCTTCATCTAATTCACCATTTAGAAATGTTGTTTTGTCATCCATTTGGTGAGTGACAAATTTATATATAGATGCCAATGCAACTAAAACTCGAACAGTAGCAATCCTGGCCACTGGAGCATAAGTATCAAAATAATCTATGCCCTCCTTTTGTGTGAAACCTTTTGCCACTAACCTTGCCTTAAATTTATCAATGGTTCCATCAACTCTTAATTTCCTTTTGAAAATCCACTTACACCCTATTGTTTTAGATCTAGGGGGTAAATCAACTAATTTCCAACTATTATTTCCTATGATGGAGTACATTTCATCATTTATGGCCTCTTTCCAGAAAGTAGCATCCTGTGACTTTATAGCTTCCTCATATGTTTTAGGATCTGTTTCTACATTTAAAGACAATAAGGTTTGATTACTCTGATTTTCTCTAGTACCTTCAACTAGATACATAAAGAAATCTGGGCCAAAAGATTTTTCAATCCTTTGCCTTTTGCTTCTCCTTGGTTCTGCACTAGGTGTTTGAAACTCTTCATTTATATCTCTCACAATTAAAGAACTAGTGGTCTTAGGGATGGAAGAGAATTTGGTTTCATCAAAAATGGCATCTCTTAACTCAATAATAGTGTTCAACTCTATTGAGTCATAAGGTTCAATAACCATGAACCTATATGCTTTGCTATGCAAAGCATATCCTAAGAAAATGCACTCAACACCTCTTTCACCTAGTTTCTTCCTTTTTGGTTCTGAAATTTTCACAATAGCTCTACAGCCCCAAATCCTAAGGTACACCAAATTTTGTTTTCGTTTCTCCCAAAGTTCATATGGGTCTTTGGGCTCTTCTTGAAAGGAACTCTATTTAGTATATGACAGGCTGTTAACAACGCTTCACCAAAGGCCTGCTCAAAGGGGAGAGAAACAAAGGCCTCATTGCCACTATCACTTTTACCAGTGCTTGGTGCAGGGGAAACCCTATTATCTTCCATTACTAAAGGGTCTGATGACAGTTTCTAGAGAAAAAGAAACCTGGAGACAGAAAGTAAACTTTGCAAAAAGATTAGTAAAATTACTGATTCACTGAGGCAGAGAGCTCAAGAACGAAAGAATCGTAAAGGCGCAAAGAAGACGACGAGGTTTCAAAATTCCAGACAAGAAGAATGAAACCTACGAAGACAACGAACAACTTTTAAGCACCCTCACAGATGTTTGAGGACGTGAATGATCGAAATTCATTCGGCATCAACGATCGAGATTTGAAGATGGTTAAAAAGTTTGAACTCACGAATCCAAAACAGGTGTTTGAAAACTGTCGTTTTGATTGCGTGAACCACGATAGTTTTCAGCGGCATGAGGATGTATAGTGGCACCCTCACAAAGCTCGAGGAAAAAGCGACACTACCGCATTAAATGCGAAATGACGTTTAAGGGATTATGCAAGACTATTGCTTGATGACAAACCCAGTTAAAAACCAAGCCCTCAGGATCTACCGAACGCTTGGTCTGGGGGGCTCTTGATACGGAGAAAATATGATCGAACTTGGTTCATTCATGGTTCAACCTTTGACTCCGGTCGAGATGAAGAGAATCGACTCATTTCCGAATGAGCCGGGTTCAGGAGGTAGCTTGCTGAGGAAGAAAACTAGATCAGCTACAAGCACACCCTAATCCAATACTTATGGAGGAGGTTGATTAACCTAATGACGGCAGGCAGAATTCAGCGGCTGTCACTTATCACTTTCAGAAGGATAATCATCAGATAACGATCGGATTATCCTAGGAGTCCTCTACTAGTCCAAACTAGTAGAAGTCTATCACTTAACGGATCTCTATCTGTTGAGATCCAACGGCTATCCGAAGAAGGCTCATATACATCCAACGAAGAAGATTCGAAGGTACACTCTATATAAACATCGCCTCCCCACATTGCGGGAGGATCTAGAGACTCACACTTGAATGTGAACACTCAGATGCTTACTATCTGAATCGTATTCCAGTTATTCATTCCTTAGCTCTGTGTTCTAGCAGAACCGTTTTTGATTAAGTTCATCAACTGACTTAGCCTTCGGAGGTGGACTCCCGACCCTAGCGGTCGGGCCACATCTGAAGCTTTGTTTTGCAGGTCATTCTCAGGAGATCTAAGGGCTGAGCAGATTTTGGATGCATCACATCTACACATCAGTTTAGGTCAATAATACAAGTTGGAATGAAAGGAATCATGGAAATGCAATGCTAATAATCAAAATGGTAGTATAGCATAGCAAGAGTGGAAGGAAACTAATGGAAATGAAAGGGGAAACACATGGCCAAGTGTTTGCAAGGTTGCAGCACTTTAGTCATGGTCTTAATAGCAAGAAAGACTAGAGGAATGAGTAGAATAGAGGATGAGAGAGAGAAATCATACCTTGAGGAAGCCATGGAGATGAAATGCAATGATTGAGACCAAGAATCTTCACAAACTCCAAGAGATAGCCTTGGGAAGCTCACTCCTCGTTCTCTGGATTCCAAATGATTAGAATAGGGTTCTATTCACGAGGTCCCAAATAGTAGGCTTAAAATAATCAAGAAATTTGTGATTTTCATATTTAATAATCTGCTGGTTGACTGGATTGTTCGATGGGCCAGTTGGCCAAGCCATGATAGCAACTTTAGATAGGGAAATGGAAGGCTAGACTGATCCAAATTGAGTTTGGTTTTCTCCTACAAGTCAATCAACAAGTCTAGATTAGAGAAATACCTTCGAAACAAGATCAGAAGTGCACCAAGTACTTCAACTAAGCTTCCCTTCTTCTAAGTGTAGTTTCTCACCGAACACTAATAGTGTATTCAAATAAGGGGCATCACTGTCAATATTCATAGGTTCTGAGTTATACACCAAATCTTAAACTACAAGGGCCCACAAGTCTCTTCTTCCACCACTCCGGGTCTTCGGACCTGCAAACATCAAAGGATCCGGGTCGGGGTCAGGGTTAGGATAGGGTTGGGTTTCACATGGGAGGACATTGCCATGGATTTTGTTTCAAGTCTACCCAGAACTAGCAAAGGGAATGACTCAGTGTGTGTGGTAGTGGACCGACTGACTAAATCGGCTCACTTTATTCCGATGAAGATCACCTATACTATGGACAAGTTGGCTAGACTGTATGTTGATAATGTAGTCAGATTGCATGGTGTGCCAGTTAGTAATGTGTCAGATAGAGACCTAGGGTTCACCTTTCATTTCTATAATTGTTTGCCAAAAGCCCTGGGAACTTAGTTGAATTTGAGCACTGCTCATCATCTGCAGACTGATGGACAGTCAAAAGGAAATATGCTTCTAACTCTATGTATGTTGGTCTCTATTGGCAGACACGCATTAAGATAAATCACCATACTCCTCTGGGTAGGTCTCAAATCACTCTCCCACAACCTTCTCAATCTATTGGGTTCTCCGCGGTAGTTGGGTTAGGGCATCCTTCCCTGACATTCCATGGCTAGGGTTTAGGTCAACACTATCGCTCACCACCACTAGTATGAGTATTGGCACGTGTCAAGGTTAAACTTATCCCAATGTAAGTCATCTACTGAGCACATATACTTTAGGGTCGGATACGTCCATTCCTTGCTTCCTGCAATCCTTTCCAAATATCTTTCCCCCTAGAGTCACTGTCTCCTTCCCGGCTACGTAGACTGTTAACCCTATTGGTCATCCACATATAATAAACGAGAAGCTCTCGTGTCCCCTCATGCTTCTGGCCTTCTTGGGCACTCACGAGCCTAGGCTTATTATGTGCAACCCTACCAATGAACGGCCCCCACTGTAATATCCAGCCCTATTCTAACCCTGACCCTGACCCGGATCCATTGTTGTATTCAGGTCCGAAGACCCAAAGCGGTGGAAGATGAGATTTATGGACCATTCTGATTGATGATCATGATTCGGAGACTGAGCCCATGGACATTGACAATGATACCTCTTGCTTAGTTTTCTGCTGGAAATATTTTGGCCGATCCTTTTGGTCGATGCCATCGACCCCTAGTCTGCCATGTTAATGATTCCATGGAATATTCCTTTTCTATTTATTATAACCTCGAGCCTTGAGCCCTTTTGCAATCATTTTCTCACCTGGAAACGTGGGGGGAGCTTCCCAAAGCAGCTCCTTGGTTAGTGTGAAGGGCACCTCATCAAAAACTCTTTGTTTATCATTGATTCTTGTCTTCATCTTCCACACTAAGGTATGAATCATCATTCCACTCTCTAGCCTACCATTTTCTACTCTTTTCTATTGCCACCTTGCTGATGAGACATTGGGAATGGTGCTGTAACCTTGCAACCACCACTCCAAGTGTCTACTCATGTTCAATCCATGATTTCCTTAACTATTCATTGATGCTATGCTTCTACTCATGCCTAGCATATGTATCCTATGATTTATCTATTAGCATCATGCCATTTGGTACCAAACTGAGTTATAGGATGAATTATGTTCATGTTTAACATTGCCATATGATTCCAATCGAATTTCTATTAGTTCCTCTAACTATTACATGCCATTCCTCATCAATGCAATCAATTCCAACTCATGCCATGATGTTTATCACTTTAACTTGATAGCTCAAATTGGGGCTTTTTGTTTAGACCATTGGATTGGGTAAATTTCTTGATTTATAGTGTCCTACTACTATTGTTAAGTATGCCTCCAAGTTCCAGATTGATCCGAACACCGGAAGACTCATTTCGGATGAAAACCCCCAAAATCCACATTTCTGTCTCGAAGGAAATTTTGGTCGATCCTTTTGGTAGATACCATCGACCAAAGACCATCGACCAAAATGTTGGCAGACAGCAACCTTGGCCAATTTTGATCCAATTAACATCCGATCTTCTCGACTTCTTTTCTAACTTATTATTGATGTTTGTTTAGGGCCTTAACAATTCTATTGGACTATTCTTGGTATTCTCAATTCATCATCAACTCATCCAAGGTAAGGATGGTTATCTCTATAAACATATAAGTCATCAAATATTGAATGGTGTTTTATTTAAAGAATGAAACCTCTTAATTTTCTTTCAATCATTATAGGACTGTTACATATGTGTTAGAACAGCAGCATTTAAATCTTTATACTCTTGTTGTGTTACTTTATCATTTTGAATTGCTTATGTTTATAATGATTTGTTTCAATATCATGATTTGATTATTATTATGGATATGCATTGGATGCATGAGAAATGATGAGATTGGATATGTGATTGCTTATGTATGACTTGGGATTGGGGGTGTCCTATTGACACTCCTGTCCTTGGGCATCGGAGGGAATAGTATGGGATGTTCTCCGATGGTGCCTATCGACACTCTCCCGGGTTATTGGATGACATACATAGGACTGTCTAGTTGGGTGGCTAGGATTATCCTTGTCGTGTCAGACCCGAATCGGAAGGGCATTGAGACCGAACAACCCGTGGTAGTGTATGGTTGGATGGGCACTCTAGGCCGGTAACCAATCCGGTAGGGGACATAAACCATGCTACGGATACCTGAAAGGGGCCATTTATTGGTAGAGTTGCATATGGATAGACTTGGGCTCACGGGCGCTCAAGACCGGTAACCAATCCGTGAGAGGATGTGAGAGCTTCCCGTTTACTATATGTGGATGACCAATAGGGTTGATGAGTCCGAAGTCTGGGATTTCGCTGACTCTAGTGTGAAGGATACCGGAAAGGATCGCCGGGGGCGAGGAATGGACGTATCTGAATCTGACTTGACCGACTGAGTAGATGACTTGCATTGGGCTAGGCTTTACTATGACATGCGCCAGTACTTGACCAAATGGTGATGTGAGAGAGCGGTGACCGATCCCCTTACCATGGTTTTTTGATGACTTTACCGATCTTCCCCGGGCATTCCCAAGATATGGAAATGGGAGAGTGACTTAAAGCATGTCTACCCTAGAGACTAGCATTCATAAAGTTAGACTCATATTTGCATCATATGTTCCAAATCGCATTGCATTATAATATGTTCTGAATGTGTATGATTTCTAATTATGGAATAACTTCCTTGCTTAGTTCTTCGAACTCATTCCTTTTTGTGCAAATGTTTTAGATTATATTCCAGGTACCGAAGACTACGATGGCACCTCCTTTGAGGCGGACTATGATTCCACATACTACCCTCCGGGTAGTGGCGTCGGTGAGGATCCGTATATTGGAGCCGAGGAGGATTACTATCCGCACCAGGGTTAGCCCCACAGTTGTGCGGGAGCGGCAGTGTTGGGTTTACTTCATCCGTACTGTTGAGGAGACTACCATTAGTATAGAAGAAACCCTAGCATAGTGCCCCATTCCCTTGGTGTATTTATGGAACCTTTGGTCTTGTAACTAACTTGTCTTCGAGATTATCTTTTGACACTTAGACATGTAATTGACGTTATTACACTTCTTTTCCGCTACTCTGAGAGAGTGGTTATCATACCTTCTCTCACCCTTATGATTATGCTTATACTTTAAATGTTATTGTCTTCCGCACTCTGATTTATTTAATCTTATCTTATTCATGATACATTGTATTAACTGTTTTTACCGTTGATTATTACTGTTCATGATTAAGTTACCGTGTATGTGGGAGGCATGGACCTCAAATCATTGATCCTTGGACTGTTGGATCACATCCGGGTATTCCAAATGGGGTACCGGCTGGGTGGATGTGACACCCACAATGTGATTTATGTCCTCTCATGGGATGGTTACCGGTCTTGAGCGCCCACAAATTCCCATTGCTGCCACGGGTCACTCGGCCTCAATACCCCTTTTGATAGGATCAGATATGATAGGGTTTTCCCTAGCCTACACTTCTAGACATGCCCTAGGTATTGATGCGTCCAAAATCTGCTCAGCCCTTGGATCTCCACGTGATGTCCTACAAAACGAAAGCGTCAGATGTGGCCCGACCGCTGGGGTCGGGAGTCCACCTTCGAAGGCTAAGTCAGTTGATGAACTTAATCACAAACGGCTCTACTAGAAGCACAGAGCTAATGAATGAAGAAACAGGAAAGGTGATCTAGATAGCAGATCGCTGATAGTCTAGGTCTATCAGTATGTATCTGAACCTGAGTCTCAGATAGTATTCTTTTTGATCGATTGATCCGTCCCTCACCTTGTATGGTAGTGAGGTTTATATAGAGTGTACCTTCGAATCTCCTTCGTTGGATGCACTCGAGCCTTCTTCGGGTAGTCGTTGGATCTTATCAATGAGATCCGTTGAGCGATAGACTTCTACTAGTTTGGGCTAGTAGAGGACTCCTGAGATAACCGTTAGGTTATGCGATAGTTATCCCTTTGATGATGATTATCCGCAGCCGTCAGTTTGAGTCTGCTGTCATCAGGGTGATTACCCTAATCCATAAGTAAGATTAGGGCACGCTTGCAGCCGAATAAGCTTTCTTCTTCAGCAAGCCATCTTCCGAATCCGGTTCGCTCGGGAGCGATTCGGTTTCCTCCATCTCGACCGGGGTCAAGGGTCGGACCAGGTATGAACCCGGTCTGATCATAAACTCTCCATATCACGAGCCCCCCAGACCAAGCGTTCGGTCGATCTCGAGGGCTTGGTTTTTAACTGGGTTCGTCATCAGGTGATGATCTCTGCGTGCTTCATTAAATGTCATATCACATTTAATGCGGTGGTCACTTTTCCTCGAGCGTTGTGAGTGTAAGGCCACGTATCTTCGTTGCAGTTGATCTGTCGTGGCTCACGTCATCCAAGCGACGGTTTCCGAACGCCTATTTCGGATTCGTGAGTTCAAACTTTCAAAACGTCTTTCGATCTTGGTCGTTGATTTTGAATCAATCTCAATCGTTCAGATTCCCGAACACTCGTGCGGGAGTTTTAAAAGCGGTTCGTTGTCTTCGTAGGTTTCATTCTTCCTATCTGGAATTTGAACCTTTGTCGTCTGCTTCGCGCCTTCCTGCTCTCAAGCTTCCGTCTCACTGAATCAGTAAGTTCACCGGTCTTTTCTTTTTGTAGTTTACTGAAACGAGTAATGGCGGACGATAGGGCTTCTTTAGTACCCCATGTTGGTGATAGCAGTGATGCTTTTGCTTCTCCTGCTCCCGAACAGTCGGATAGTGATAACAAAACCCTAACCGTCCTCTGGCAAGAGTTCGCTGAAGTTTCTCAAAAAGGTTTAGAAAGAAAAACCGAAACTTCTCCTGTCCTCCTCGAGTCTGGATCTTCCAAGATTGTCGAGTCTTCTAGGCAGCCTCAAACCTCCGGGTCCAATGGTGGACCTGGCTCTGTTCCTTCCGTTTATAATGGAGAAACCCTTCTTTCAGCTGTCCAAGATTTTGATCTTCCTTCCTCATATCAGGTTAGGGCTCCCCACCCTGATGAGAGGGTTGATTCATCCCTTTCGGGTGAATTTTCTCTGTATATAGATGCACTGGAAAGCGGGGTTCGCCTTCCCTTTTTTAATCCTTTGTTCTCCGCAGTTTTGAATCACTGGAACATTTGTCTTGGAATGCTCCTCCCCAATAGCTGGCGTCTCATCGTCGGCTTCTTGGGTTTGTGTTTTGAGCTTGGCATTACGCCATCTCTTTCTCTTTTTGTACATTTTCATGTTCTTTCTATCTCCCATCCTCCCGGATGGGTCTTTCTTTCCAAACGCAATAAGGCTGAACTTGATTGGAGGGGCAGCATCCTTGTCAAAGGAACTTGCCCTTCTAATCACAAAAGATGGCGCGAACGATACTTTTTCTGTCGAACGCCTCCATCAGATCTTAACTTCCCGACCACCTGGAGGAGGTTTACTTCTTCATCCGAAAGTAACGGGGGCCTTCCCTTATCCAGAGAAGACGAGGCGGCCATCAGGAAGATCAAATCCATTCCGTGGTATCAAGAGATACATGGATATGAAGTGGAGTATAACTCCATCCTTCAGTACTGGGGCTTGGCTCATTGTGAGCTTCTAACCATCATCCTTTGATTTGACTGAAGTGATATGTTTTGAATTCTGATTCTTGTCCTTCTTCTTTGCAGTGCCTCCTAGAACGAACCCTGAAAGCCTGCGGGTGAAGGCCGCTAGGGCCGTTGTGACAGCCGAGCAACGATCGCCCAGGGTCTTGACCGTAGATCAAGAGGCTTCTCTTCCCTCTTCCGACCCCTCTTATAGGGGTATCAGGAATATCAGGCCTATAGCTGATGCTTCGGGTAAAGGGAAGAAACCAATGGTGGAGAGGGCTAATGTCTCTTCTTCCACCCGAACCAAGAGGAGGCATGACACAATTGATGCTCCCTCCAACAAAAAATCCAAAGCTTCGGCGGATGGTGAGGAGGTCTTCATCCCCCAGTGGACCCCGAAGATGACCGACGGGGTTACTCGGGATCCCGAGAAAGCTGCGCAGTGGAGCTCCCTCGGTCTTGCTCCTTCGATCGCCGGGAATTTGAAGCCCTGGATGACACCTCCCTTGTTAATCAATCTACAAGGTACCGGTCTTCTTGCTTACTTATGTTTTCATAATTTCTTATGACTTCTTCTGATATCTTCCGTCTTCCCAGGAATGCTTGTGTTGAGCTTTTATCAACACATGGAAGCATTGAGCCGGGTTGGTCGCACCAGCTCCCTTCTTTGCAAACTTGTGAAGAGAAATTGGCCAAGGCCAATTCTGAAATAGACAGTTGACTGCAGCTACCGTGGAGCTGCGAGAAAAGCATGAGGAAGAAGTAATCTCCCTCAAGGAAGCCCTCGAAGCTTCAAAAATTCGTGTCTCTGCTGCCGAGCGCGAGGCCAGGAAGCAAAAGGCAGCTGCCACGTTGTTTGGTGACAGCCTTGAAATCAAAAGTAGGGAGCTCGAAAGACATCTGAAGTTGGCGATCCCTAGCAAGCCTGAGCATATAAAGCTAGAGCTTCGGAAGGAGTGCATTCGGAAATACCTGAACAGCGTACCTTTCTTCGAATTGCTATGTTTCTACAACATTCAAGCTTATCGCATGGGGCAGAACGACGTTTGGGAGCAGATCCTTGGAATGATCCCTGACTTCGACACTGCTCCTTTTCATGAGGTATGCCACCCAGAGGTCTTCGGGAAAGTTGGTATGGATCTCCCGGACTGGGCTCAGGGAGAAAATGATCCTTTTCCAGCCGACCCTCAATATGAGGCATATCTGAATGACGAGCCGGCACTTCCAGAGGAGAAATCACAAGCTGAGTCTCAAGTTGTTGTTGTAGAGATTCAGCCGATGCCACTCTTGAGGAAGGCTCTTCTCATGGTCCTGAGAAAAGTCCTCCCGACCAGGGTCCCTCGGGCAACAATGAAGAAAGGGCTTAGGGAGTTATTCTTTTGTAAAGATTTACCCTCAATTTAATGAATAGACATTTCTTTTTTCATGTTGGCCTCAAAATTTCCCCGTCTCTTGCCGAAATCTTGCCTTGAATATCAAAGTATTAATGATAAAACTTATCACTTAACTTTTCATTCCTCGCCGAATAATAATCTTGTAGAAATATTGTGAAGATGCGTTTCGGGAAGATGCATTAATCTTCCCCACTACTTCATTTATTGCAAAGTCCGCACGTTTCCCTTCTGCGAAGTTCAAACGTTTCCCTTCTGCGAAGTTCAAACGTTCTCTTGCTTTTGTATACCATTCACTGTTTCCAATGAATCGGAAATATATCCATTATTTTAATGACAGTGCGACGATTGGAGGTATCTCTGCATCAGGTGCTCGCTTCCACATGTTTCCATGTGGCATCCCTTCGACCGTTGATCTTGCTTTTTTCGGATTCCGAAGCGTCATTTCGATCTGGGTCGTCGGTTGTCCTTAGCCTTCAATCGTCGTCTTATACCTTAGGCTATTTAAAGCCTTCGTGGGTACTCTCCATCTAACTTGACTTCTACAAGTTAGATTTGCTAAAGTGCCAAAGCAACCTTTCGTCCTTCGGCCTGCTTCCGTATTCCTCGTACTCCAACGACAACTCTATCCATTTCTGAACAAGTGAGTTTTCTGATTACTCATCTCTTTCCCCACTTCCCCCCTGAGTAAACTGCACAGTAGTTATACTTGGGGTTTAGTTTGTTGGTTCGTCAGAAGCTGTAGAAAACTAGGGTTTCCCCGCTGTTGCTGTCGTTTATTTCGGTACTGATACTGCTTGTTCTTTTGTTGTTTTGCATAGTGGCTCCCAAGATCAACCCGAACTTTATCAGAGCAAAATCTTGCAAGAAAAGCGTTCCGTCGGTGGTGGTTGGGGCCAGTGCGGTGGTTTCAGCTAGTGAATCCTCCAAGCGTAAGGCGACTGCTGGCGGTGAATCTTCAAGTCAGATTCCTGCAGCTTCTATTGATGCCGTCCCTGCGCCTCCTTTGCCCGAAGTGATCACTCGTCTTTCCCAGGAAGATCTTGATCACTCCTTTGCCGCTGGTGCTGCCGGCGCTCCTGCTGGTGAGCCTGTTGGTGCACCCCCGAAGGAGACTCTTCGGGCATCCAAGGCAACTATGTTGGCGTCTAATGAAGGTGTGGTCCCAGCAGGTGCTGCTCCTATTTCTAACTCTAGTGCTTGTTTGGCATCCTCCTCCTCTCCTTGGTGGGGAGTCTGGAAGATTCTCTTGTTTATTCTCCGCTGGAAGAAGTCAATTATGACGAGCTTGTACTGAATGCGAGTTTGGTCGAGGACCATTCTTCTCCTGGACAAGCTGGACAAAGAGTATGAAATTGCGGAGGATTTTATGCATACCGAAATATTTTTGTAATCCTCATTTCTTCTCTTCTTTTCCTTGACTCCCCACCAATGGTTGACTCATATGTTTGTTCTAGCAAAGTCGCGTCGATCTTGTATAACTTGTTAACAGTCACCTGTAATGACTTTCTTCTTTGATCGAAGATTGTATCCAACTCTTGTAATTGTTTTGATACTGGCCTCTTTGGATCTTCTGAAGAAATAAGAAATTATTTTATCTTGAACTTTGCTAGCCACTTGAATCGCCGTTGTATTAGGTCTTAGTTGTCTGAAACAATGCCTTTACTTAAGGATTTCCGAAGAAATACAATAAGTCTGAGAAGGAACTCACTCGGGTTTTAAACCGATGCCTTATACTTAAGGATTTCCGGAGAAATACAATAAGTCTGAGAAGGAACTCACTCGGGTTTTAAACCGATGCCTTATACTTAAGGATTTCCGGAGAAATACAATAAGTCTGAGAAGGAACTCACTCGGGTTTTAAACCGATGCCTTATACTTAAGGATAATTCAAAAATTCAATAAGTCTCGAAGGAACTCACTCGGGTTTCAAACCGACGCCTTGCAAAAGGAACTCACTCGGATTTTCATCCGATGCCCCGACTTAAGAAAGTTTGAAAAATTTCCACGTAAGTGTTGAAGCGTTGAAGGACCCATACGAATTTTCATCCGATGCCTTATAGTTGGATCTTGTTCTTGAATGTGGTGTATGATGCCCCCCAATCAAAAGATAGTTTGTTGAAAGCCAAAAATTGCATTGATTGAGTTGAAAATGATTACATCGCGAACAAAATTGAAATCATCCTCAAGGATAAAACTTTTTGAGATGCCTAGCATTCCACGAATGATCCAACTCCTTCTGGGAATCGATGTTCTTCAGCCTGTAAGCTCTTGAACCGACCGGTTTCACAACCATATAAGGTCCTTCCCAAGAAGGGTCCAACTTTCTTTGGTGACGCGGGTCGGAAGCTAGGGTGTTTCTCAACACCAAATCTCCGGCTAAGTACTGACGATTCTTCACTCGAGTATTATAATGAGACGCTATCCTTCTTTGATAATGTTGAGTTTGTGCTATTGCCTTTGCCCGAACTTCGTCCAACAAATCAAGACTATCAAGCAGTCCTTGTTCATTTGCTTTTTCCTCGAACTCACGATCCCGTAACGTCCCCGCCATTATCTCCACAGTGCCAATGCTTCGGATCCATATGCCAACCTGAATGGAGTTTCTCCTGTAGGTGTTCGAACCGTAGTTCTATAAGCCCACAAGTACATTATGTAGTTCTTCGACCCAAGAAGCTTTGTCAGCTTCGAGTCTTCTCTTTATTCCTTCTAGTAGCGTTCGGTTAGTAACCTCTACTTGGCCATTGCTTTGGGGGTATGCCACTGAGGACATACGATGCTCGATCATATATGTTCCACAGAATTGCTCAAATTGTGGACAGTCGAACTGAGTACCATGATCAGTGACAATAATCTTTGGAATCCCAAAGCGATATATGATTGATTCAAGCACGAATTTCTCCACTTTTTTCTCGGTAATTGTCGCCGGTAGCAATCTGGCTTCTACCCATTTTGTGAAGTAATCAATTGCTACTATCGGATATTCCCGTCCGCTTTGATGCCTTGGTGAATTTGCCCATGATATCAATTCCCCACATTGCAAAGGGAATGGGATTTAGAATTGAAGTCACAGTTTCCGCCGGGCGCTTCGACATCTTGTAGCATGAATTTGATGCAGTTACTACATCGACGAACGTAGTCCATAGCAGCTTCTTGGATCTTAGGCCAATATAACCCAAGTCTTAGAATTTTGTGGGCCAGGGCTCTGCCACTCATGTGAGCCCCACAAATTCCTTCATGAATCTCAGCCAAAGCTGATTTTGCTCCTTCGGGGCCTATACATCTCATAAGGGGTCCAGCATAAGATCTTTTGTATAGTCTCCCATTCCGAATGACAAATCTAGCTGATCGAATCTTGATCAACCTTGCCTCTCTTGGATCCTCGGGTAACTTATCATCCCTTAGATACTCGATTATTGGATCCATCCAAAGAACGTTCGCTTCAATATTAGAAATTTCTTTCTCATGATAACTTGGAAAAGTTATCTCTTCAATGTAGACCGAAGGTTCTAGATTCTTTTCCTTGGCATTGGCTAGTCGGGATAGCTCATCCGCCACTGAATTTTCATTCCTCGAAACTCGAGATATCTTCAAATTCCGAAATTGGTTTTGAAATGCCCGCACTATCTCCCGATATTTTTGCAAGCGTGGTTCTTTAATGCCATACTCCCCCTGGACTTGGTTGACTATAAGTTGAGAGTCACTATAAATAGTAACATCTGCAATAGCTAATGCTTTTGACAACCGAAGTCCTGCTATCAGGGCCTCATATTCTGTTTCGTTATTACTTGCATCAAATGCGAATCTCAAAGCATATCGAATAATAAATCCTGCTGGACTTTTTAATAGAATTCCAGCGCACTGCTCCGTCTTTATTACTTGAACCATCCACATATACCTCCCAAGTGGTTGGTATAATGGGATCCTCAATGGTGGGTTCCCCTGGTGCAGTAGTTTCTACTACAAAGTCGGCTAATGCCGAGCTTTGATTGCAGTTCGGGCTTAAAGCTCACTTGGAACTCGCTGAGCTCAACCGACCAGGATACCATCCTTCCGGATCAAATCAGGTTTGTTAAGAACTTTACTAAGAGGAAAAGTTGTAAATACCTCAATTGGATGAGCTCTGAAAATATGGCCTTAGCTTCCTGGCGGCCATCATGAGAGCCGAGCCTGCTTCTCAATCTGCGAATATCTCGTCTCCGCATCTAGCAACACGTGGCTTACATAGTAAATCGGCCACTGTTTCTTATCTTTCTCCCGAACAAGTATCGCACCGACCGCCGAAAGGGATGTCGCTAGATATAGCTGTAATATTTCCCCCTTCTCTGAGTCCGGGACAGGATCGGTGGTTGTCCAAGTGCTTCTTTTAATTCCTCGAAAGCTTTCTCGGCACTCTTCAGTCCATTTTGCTTCCTTATTGCCCTTCAGGTCTTTAAGTGCCTTGAAAAAAGGCAAACATTTTTCTCCAGACTTGGAGATAAATCGATTTAAAGCAGCAACTCTCCCTGTCAAACATTGTACATCCCGAACGGTTTTGGGAGCCTCCATATCAATCGAGCTTGTATTTTGGGCAGGATTAGCCTCAATTCCCCTCTGTGATACCATGAAACCCAAAAGTTTGCCCGAGGAGACTCCAAAGGCACATTTTTCTGGGTTTAACTTCATTTGATGCTTCCTCGATCGAGAAAACCTCGATCAAATCTGCAATGTGATTTGCTTTTGTAAAGCTTTTCACCAGCATATCGTCAACATAGGCTTCAACATTCTTTCCTATCAGCTCTTTGAAAATCTTGTTCACGGCCCTCTGATATGTTGCTCCTACATTCTTCAGGCCAAAAGGCATGACCTTGTAATAATAGCTCTCACGATCAGTCATGAAAGCCGTATACTTCTCATCCTCCTTATTCATAAGGATCCGATTATACCCCGAGTAGGCATCCATGAAACTTAAAGTTTCATATCCTGCGATCGCATCTATCAAGAGGTCAATCCGAGGCAACGGGTAGCAATCTTTTGGGCAAGCTTTGTTTAGATCTGTGTAGTCTGTACACATCCTCCACTTCCCATTCGCCTTTTTCACCATCACCACGTTGGCCAACCAAGTTGGGCACTCGATTGGTTCTATGAAACCAGAATTCTTAAGTTTTTCAACTTCGCTCCGAACGGCTTCATACTTTTCAATAGAGAAATTTCTTCTTTTCTGTATCACTGGTTTCACCTTAGGGTCTATCCAGAGTTTGTGCTCTTCAATGGCCCAATCAATCCCGGGGCATGTCCTCGGAGACCATGCGAATACATCCTTATTCTCGTTGAAGAAATAACTTCAACTCATCTTTAAACTCTTCCACTGTTCAGACCCGATATAAGTAATCTTTTTCTCATCCTCGGTACACAGCTGGATTTGCTCCACTTTCTCCACTGGTTCGGGCCTTTGCATCTCTGTCTCTTCCCGATCATCTCGAACTTCTATGGGGAGGGCAGTAACCTTCCTCGGACCCTTCTTGTCTTTTAAATAGGCAACATAACACTGCCGAGAGATCTTCCTGGTCGGAGGAGACTTGACCAATTTCCATATCGGTCGGGAATTTTATCTTCAGGTGCTTCGTCAAAACAATAGCACCTATCTTGGATAAAGATGGTCGCCCGAGAATCATATTATAGGCTAGTAGTTCTCGAACCACCAAAAAATTGATTCGGACAGTTGTTTCCTTAGGAAAACTTCCAATGGATAGATCCAACTGAACCGATCCTTCCACTACTGCAGATGACCCTGCAAAGCCATATAGGTGTGTAGATGAAGGTTTCATCAAGTCCTGATCCACCTTCAATTTTTGATACACTTCGTAGGAAATTAGGTCAGCTGCAGACCCTGTATCAATCAAAACTCTATGCACTTCCCGCCGTGCAATCTCTACCTTGATGACTATAGCATCATCATGAGGTAAACAAACGTCTCTTTCGTCTTCTTCGCTAAAGGTGATAGAATCTTCACCATTCAGCTTCTTCCGCTTCTGCGCCTCTCCAGCTCCAACAAATTTGGATTTGGTTTTTAGACTCCGGAATGATTCGGGCTCTGGACCCCCGAAGATGGTAAGGATCGGTGACCGAGTAGCAGCTTCAATCACCTCCTTGCCTTTTTTAGACTTCGGGGCCTCCCTCGATCATTCTGAACTAACTGAACGATCCCTTTTTGGAGCAGCCGCACGTGGCCCACTTGGCTCCTCCCTTCTCCTACTAACAAAACTGGACAGATGTCCCTGAGATATCAATCTCTCAATATCTGCCTTCAGATGACGACAGTCATTAGTATAATGACCATAGTCCTTGTGGAATCGGCAATACTTTTCCCGATCCTACTGCTCTCCGTGTTTCAAAAGAATTTTAGGCGGCCACTTCAAAATAATTTTTCTTTTGAGGATATTCAAAATATCAGCCCTAGGAGCATTCAATGGAGTGTACTCACTTCTACCGGGGGATCTTTGGCGCCAAGGCTGGGATTTTCCAACCCGATCGCGAACATTCTTCTTTGGCTTCGCTTCTACTCGAGGAGCCTTTTGTTCCTTATTGGAGACTTTATTATCTCCTTGGCGCGCATCTAGAATCTCCATGACTTCAGCCCGCTTCTCGGCATCTCTCGTACCAACTCAAGCATAAGTCGTGGGTATATCCCGTAGTAATAACTCCAGGAGTTTCCGATTAGTGAGTCCTGTGAATAGAGCGGTTACGGCTACTTGTTCATCCAAGTTTTCTATCTCCATCGTCACTTTGTTGAATCTTTTCGAAACTCTCGATCGATTCGTTCTTTCCTTGTTTGACAAGTAAACAAGGTTTCCTCCGTTTTCTTAACCTCGTATCCCACTGGAATCGCCCTATGAATTGGCGCGCCAATTCGTCAAAGTTTACGATCCTTCTAGAGGGGAGGTTAGAAAACCACTTTGTGTCTGCTCCGAGTTAGAGATGAACCAAAAACCCCGCATAAAATTTCATTAGAATTACCCGAAACTCGCCATGGTCTCGTTGGTAATAGCCGATGTGAGCTATTGGATCTCCGGAGCCATCGAATGTTGAGAAGGTAGGCAAACGGAAGTTATGGGGAAACCGATATCCCGCAATTGGCTCAGCAAAAGGAGTCTTCCGAATGACTGAGTAAATATCCTCAGTTATTCTTCCCTTAGCCAACTGCCCTAATTTCTCATTGATGTTGGCCAATTCTTGACCAATCTGGGTCGGGTGATCTTCAGCAATATGATCACGACCTCGATTAACACGATCATCCCGTGCTACTCGATCATCATGAACAGCCCGTCCTTCCCGAACATTCCTCTCGTCATGAACTGCTCGATCATCACGAACTGTTCTTCTTCGACAAGTGGGTGAGTGAGTTCTTACCCCTGTATCCAACCTTGTATTTGAATCAGTTGTACTCTCTTGCGGTCTGTCGAACCGATCGCCTCGCCTCGGTTGATCATCGATCCTTCGAAGTCCTCGGTCTCCTTCACGGAAATTCTGATCAACATTCCGGTCTTCAGCCATTCTCTGGTCACGTGGCAATGCACGTCTCCCTGAATCGCGTTGATCAGGCTCTTGTGGTAGAACCACTCGTCTGGTGAGCACGCGGAGTGCTTGGCTCACCTCCAAGAGTTGAATCTTTACTTGATCCAATTGATCTTGGATTGTATCAGGAGGAGGATTACGTCCTCCCTGGCCATCATCCACTTCGATAGGATTTTGGCTTTCTTGGGGAATATCTGGATTATTCACTCCAGGTATCTGAACACCGGAATTGCGTTGTGCAGCGGCTGCTGATCTAGTCACCATGGCTTTTCAAGTCTTTCCCACAGATGGCGCCAAATGATGCGTCCAAAATCTGCTCAGCCCTTGGATCTCCACGTGATGTCCTCGCAAAACGAAAGCGTCGGATGTGGCCCGACCGTGGGGTCGGGAGTCCACCTCCGAAGGCTAAGTCAGTTGATGAACTTAATCACAAACGGCTCTGCTAGAAGCACAAAGCTAATGAATGAAGAAACGGGAAAGGTGATCTAGATAGCAGATCGCTGATAGTCTAGGTCTATCAGTATGTATCTGAACCTGAGTCTCAGATAGTATTCTTTTTGATCGATTGATCCGTCCCTCACCTTGTATGGTAGTGAGGTTTATATAGAGTGTACCTTCGAATCTCCTTCGTTGGATGCACTCGAGCCTTCTTCGGGTAGTCGTTGGATCTTATCAATGAGATCCGTTGAGCGATAGACTTCTACTAGTTTGGGCTAGTAAAGGACTCCTGAGATAACCGTTAGGTTATGCGATAGTTATCCCTTTGATGATGATTATCCGCAGCCGTCAGTTTGAGTCTGCTGTCATCAGGGTGATTACCCTAATCCATAAGTAAGATTAGGGCACGCTTGCAGCCGAATAAGCTTTCTTCTTCAGCAAGCCATCTTCCGGATCCAGTTCGCTCGGGAGCGATTCGGTTTCCTCCGTCTCGACCGGGGTCGAGGGTTGGACCAGGTAGGAACCCGGTCTAATCATAAACTCTCCATATTAGGTATGTCAACTAGAAATTAGGGAAAACACCAAGGGGTACCATAGGAATGCATCCCATGCCACCTCCACTAGTGTCCAACGATAGAAACACCAAAAGGGCATTCCCCATTCCCCAATCACAACCTAGGCAATCACATCACATCATGATTCCATACATGTCACATCCACCCAGCCGATACCCTACCTGGCATACTTGGGTGTGTGATCCACAGCCCCAAAGATCAAGTATCGAGGAACCAACCTCCCACATATACAATAACATAATCATGAACAAGGTCAAATCAATATAATATCATGTAAACAATGAGATCAAGATAAGAATAAGCGAGACAATATAATCAGAGTGCGGAATTTAATGATACCAATATATGAAAAATCATAAGTAAAGAGTATATGGAGAAATCACTCCCCAAATCGCAACGAAAAAGTAGTTCGAATACAATTAAGTTTACAATCCAATTCTCAAAGAAGGAAAGAAAGGGATAAACATCTAAACTAATGTTTCTTCAGTCTTATACAGTATATCCTCATAAACATAAACATAAGAAACAAGACATGGCCACCTCCGCTCCACAGTGGGACTAATCCTGGTATGTAGCATAATCCATTGAGGGATCTTCAGAGTAATCTTCGTGATCACATGCACCTTGATGGTAGTATGCTTCATCAAAGGATGTCTCGTAGTATGAGCCATTATGTTCCTCCATTCATGCAGGATAGTCTAACAAAGCATTTGCACAAAAGGAGTGAGTTCAAAAGAACTCAGCAAGGCAGGATATTCCACAATAACACAATTAATATGATACAAATCATAGCATGATGCAAGATGGTATGAAACAGACAATGTATGTATGAATCTAACTCTATGTATGCTAGTCTCTATAGCAAACATGCTTTAAGTCATAGCACCATACTTCTTTGGGTAAGTCTCAGTCACTCGGCTCTAGTTGGTAATGGGTCTTGCATCCCTCTCGGACAATCCATGGCTAGGGTTTTGGTAACCGCTCTTTGACATCACCATTTGGTTTAAGTATTATCGCATGTCAAGGTAAATCCTAGCCCAATGCAAGTCATCTACTTGTCGTATCAAGTCAGATCCAGATACTTATGGTGTCACATCCTCCCAGCCGGTACCCTAACTGGTATACCCGAGAGTGTGATCCACAGCCCGAAGATCAGGTATCGAGTAATCAACCTCCCACATAAACAATAACATAATCATGAACAATAATAATTGATGTGCGAAAGATAAACCATAGATCCAAATAAGGAAAGAATGAATCATATATAAATCAGAGTACTAAATATAATCAGAGTGTCTAAATCAGATAAGTAAAGTGAAGCAAAATCCCACTCTACAACCAGCGGAAAAGTAGTTCTAAAAGAGAAGAAACAGGATAGAATCTAATCCCAATAGCAGGTACAATAGGTAACTAAATTGTTCTCAATCTTATAGACAATATCTCTATAAGTATAAATCTCATAAATGGCACAAGGGCGCTTCCACTCTATGGTCGGACTAAGCATCGTATGGAGCATAACCACTCGCGGAATCTTCAGTGTAATTGTCATAACCGCAATCACCTTCCTTGAGATATGCCTCTTCTCCTTGCGCTTCTTCATACGAGCAGTCATGATACTCAGAACCTGTAGAATAGTCTAACAAACATTGTACAAAAAGGAATGAGTTTCAAAGAAACTCAGTAAGGCAGTTAAATCCATAATAACATAAATGGCAGGATTACAAAACAAACATAAATGCAATATGGTATGAGACAAACAATGAATGTATGAATCTAACTCTATATATGCTGGTCTCTATTGGCAGACATGCTTTAAGTCATAGCACCGTACTTCTTTAGGAAAGTCTCATTCACTCATCATCAGTTGGTAATGGGTCCGGCATCCCTTGGGACATTCCATGGCTGGGGGTATAGGTCACCACTCTCTCACATCACCATTGGTCTAAGTACCGGCGCATGTCAGGGTTAAGCCTAGCCAAATGCAAGTCTTCTACTTAGTTACATCAAGTCAGATCCAGATACGTCCATTCCTCGTCCCTGACGATCCTTTCCGGTATCCTTCACACTAGAGTCCTCATAGTCCCTGACTACGGACTCATCAACCCTATTGGTTATCCCCATATGGTAAACGGGAAGCTCTCACGTCCCCTCACGGGTTGGTTACCGGTCTTGAGCGCCCGTGAGCCCAAGTCTAACCATATGCAACCCTACCAATAAATGGCCCCCACAATGTGATTCCTGTCCTCTCACGGGTTGGTTACCGGTCTTGAGCACCCATGAATCCCCATTGCTACCACGGGTCGTTCGGTCTCAATACCCCTCCGATTAGGGTCTGACATAACGGGACATCCTAGCCAAACACTACTAGACAGTCCTAAATATGTCATCCAATAGTTTAGGAAGGTGTCCAGAGGGCATCTCCGGAAACATCCCATAATATTCCCGTAGTAGTCCAAGGACAGAAGTGTCAAAAGGACACCTCTCCTTTCCAAACCATACTTAAGCATACACAAGCATCAATTCATAACATCACATATATGGTAACTTCATATATGGAAAGAAATCAATAATTACAATCAATTTGTATATAACTAGTAAGTAAATCATACATGAGTCAATTTAATATAAACAAGTAATGCGACTGATATCAAGACAGTACCACAGTAGTATAACATTATAAGAATCTAAGTAAAGAAATAAATTAACAAGATTCAAATATAGAAACTAAGATATGCAATTTATGTTGTTAAAGAAGTAACCATCCTTACCTTTTATAACTTGCAAAGGAAACCTAAGAAATCAAGTAAGATCTTGACAAACTTGAGAAGAAGGTCCTAAACAAGTGTATACAACATATTAGGAAAGATCCCTAACAGAAAAGATATCAAAACATCCAAAACAGACCAAATCTGGAGTTGTTGAACTCATTGGTCGATTGGATTGGTCTACTGCCCCAGTTGACCAATCAGTCGACCAATGAAGACAGTGGCCTACAAAATCAGAGTTTTAAGAAATAAGATCCGAATTTGGTGGTTCAAAAGGGTACTAAACAAGGGGTAAACTACATTAGTAGTATCCTAACATATAGAGGACCTCAAAACACTAATCGAATCAAGTCTTCAAGTTACAAATTAGGAAACAAAAAGTTACCATAATTAGATCAATCATGGTTCTTGAAGAATTCAAGATAGAAATCAAAGACAAGAACAATAGGAGAATGAATCATTGATTCAGATAAAGATATCATGGAAGGCATACTTAGGTCTTCAAGAAAATAGACCTAAGAGCATAAATCTAAATAAGGAAACAAAACCTACCATAGATGTAACTGTCATGATTCATGAAGAAAGCATGGTATGGTAGAAGAGAAACAACTAGAGATTGATAGATCATGGATCATGTAAAGAAAACACAGCAATTGACTACTTACATGACCAATATAGTAGATCTAAGAAGATCAGAATTTAAATCAAAAGATGAACAAAGATAAGATCATGATTTGATCATGATTCCTTCAAAAGCTTGCAATGATCATGGTTAAGATCATTGCATTAGCCATTAATCCTTAGGAAGATCATGAGAGACAAGTCCAGAGATGTTTGCAACAGAGAATGCAGCATCTCCTCTACTGTCTCAACTCAAAAAGGAAAGAAAAACAGAGATGGAGAAGAAGAAGAAGAGAGTGTAGACATACCTTTGATGCAAGAGGAAGAGTTTTGACGAAGATCCGTCAAGATAAACACCAAGGATGCAAGGGAGATGACTTGCAGAGGTCTTTGGTTCGTTCCAAAGAGTTTGGAGGCAGAAAATACGAAGTAGACTCGAGATTGGACTTAAATAGAGCAAGCAAGACCTAATTACCAAAGACAGAACCCATTGGTCGAGTGGATTGGTCGACTGGTCCGATCGACCAATCGGTCGACCAATCGGTTCAGCAACTCCTAAACAGGGAATTGAAGGCCCAGATCAAATCCAATCCTAAAGGGGTTTTGCACACATATCAAGTGACTAACCTAATAGGTAGAAATGCCTTCAAACCATGATAGAGAGCACTCCAAGTCCATCAACTAATCCGATCTTCATCAAGATTCAGTTTCCATAAATAGAACCTCATCATCAACTCTTATGGATTCAAAGCCAGACACCAAGTCCTCCACTGGGATGGCCCAAAGCTGACTTCTTACTTTACTTCGGGTCACTGGACCTACAAATAACAAAGTTTCCGGGTCAAGGTTAGGGCTGGGTTTCACATATGGCACCAACCAACTCGGTTCAATATCCTTCACACTAGAGTCAGCATATCCTATGGCTACAACCAACTTGGACTACGGACTCATCAACCCTATTGGTCATCCACAAATAATAGACGGGAAGCTCTCATGTCCTCTCACAGATATAACTCACCAGTATCAAGCGCCTATGATCCCAAGTCTATTATTTGCAACTCTACCAATAAATGGCCTCTCATTAGTAACCACAATGTGATCTATGACCTCTCATGAATATAACACACCGGTCTCGAGTGCCCACAAATTCACATTGCTACCACTGGTCGTTCGGTCTCAATACCCATCCGAATCGGGTCTGATACAACAAGGACATCCTAGCCAAACACTGCTAGACAAGCCCTATGCATGACATCCAATAACCCGGGAAAGCGTCAAAGGGCACCATCGGAAATATCCCATAATATTCCCATTGATGTCCAAGGACAAAAATGTCAAAAGGACATCCCCCGATCCCAAATCATACTTAATCAATCACATTCCCAATTCAATCATATCATACACAAATGATATTTCATCATATAGAAAGTATATATAATAACATGATCAATCTCACATGTAATTAACATAATGAATATTCATAATCAGAAAAGAATACATAAGTATGACACTATTGTACTTGAGGTACTTACAGCGGTCATACAATGTTAAGAATACAATAATGAAAGTAAATCTAAGAAGTTCCCAAATTAGAAACAAGATTCACACAATCTACGTAATTATGGTAACAACCATCCTTACCTTAATTCGAATCAAAGATAGTTTGGATATCAAGGAGAATGGTCCCAAGGTTAGTACTTGAACCCTAGCAATCATAGGTGCAATATCAGAAGAAAATCAAGCAAATCGGAGGTCAAACAAATCAAAACGGACGAATACATTAAAGCTGTATTCAGCTGGCTGACTGGTCAGTCGACCATATGAATAATAACGGGGCTGAAATTGGATTTTTTATCCAAAACCTAGCTTTCAGGACTCATATCACTCTGAAATTTGAAAGGAATGTTAGGAACAGTATACTAAGACTATCTAATGAAGATTTAACATATAACAAGGATCAAATCAAGAATCCCCAATTTGAAACCCTAACTTCCTAATTGCAAAAATCATGTTCTTCAATGAAATCAATTGCAATGCAAAGGGAAATCAAGGATTCAATCAATAGAATGATGAACAATAGATTACAAACAATTACTAACATGTAATCAGACCTAGTATACTAGAGAAATCAGTTTAGGAGATGAAATCATGTTGTTATGAAGAAAATCATAGGAATACAAGCTAAGAATCATGTATAGGGAAGATAGCATCGATAGAATAGAAAGGGGGTTTATACTATCGCAAGGAAAACAATAGAAGAGGAGGTTGCAAGGTTGCAGTACCTTCTTCATAGTCCCAACAGCAAGAATAAGATGAAGTAGGAGTAGATTAGAGAGAGAATGAGAGATTACATACCTTGGAGATGATCTTGGGAATGAGAAACAAAGAATATTGTAAGAGCACTTCACCACTACCAAGGAGAGGCCTAAGAGGAGTCTTCCCACATTCTCAAGAGGTTCTAGCAATAGAATAGGGCCCTAACTATGAAGTCAACTTAAGTAGAGCATAAAATAACCTAAAAATCAGATTTTCTCGTATTTAATATTAGCTGGCTGACTAGCTTGGTCGACTGGGTCAGTCGACCCAGTCGACCAAGCTAGGACAACAACTTAGAATAGGGAAATGGAGGACCAGATCAACTCAAAATCAAAGGGACTTCTTCCTACATCTCAAATGACTAGTCTAGGTCAGAGAATTACCTTCAAATCAAGTCTGGAAGGGCATTAGGCCCATCAACTAAACTCCCCTTCTTCAAGGTGCAGTTTCTTATCAAACACTGACAAAGCTTCCAAGTATGGAGCACCATCATCAATGTCCATGGGTTCGGGGTTGAACACCATGACTTCTACTGAGAGGGCCCACAGATCTCTTCTTCCTCCACTTCCGGTCTTCGGACCTACAAACATAAAGGTTTCCGGGTCAAGGTTAGAGTTAGGCTAGGGCTGGATTTCATATTCTCCCCCCCTTAAAAGAAATTTCGTCCTTGAAATTGAAAGCATACCTGGGCTTCCAAAAAGATGAGGAAACTTCTCCTTCATGTCTTCTTCCTTCTCCCATGAAGCTTCTTCAGGGATGTGATTCTTTCACCGAATCTTTACCAAATGAATGGTATGATTCCACAACTGTTTGTCCTTCTTGTCTAGGATTTCGGCTGGCTCTTCATCATAGGAAAGATCAGCACTAAGTCCTTCAGGTGCTTGTTGTAGTATGTGTTATGTATTCTCTATGTACTTCTAAAGCATCGACACATGAAACACATTATGAACTCCAGCAAGAGATGGGTGTAAGGCCAAACGATATGCGATGGGTCCAACCTTTTCAAGAATATCAAAAGGTCCGATGAACCGAGGGCTAAGCTTTCCTTTCACATTGAATCTCATCACACCCTTCATAGGTGATACCTTTAGGAAAATTTTCTCCCCAATCTAAAATTCCAAATCGATCCTTCTCTTATCCGCATAGGATTTCTGTCTTGACTGAGCAGACGTAATCCTTTCCCTTCTTATATTAACCATCGCACTTGTAGCTTCAATCATTTCCGGACCCAAGACTTTTCTTTCACCGGTCTCAATCCAATACAAGTGTGTTCTACAAGTGTTACCATACAAAGCCTTGAATGGAGCCATGTCGCTTGTTAACTGTTGTTATAAGCAAACTCAACCAAATCTAAGTGGTCATCCCAATTGCCACCCATATCCACAACACAATATCTAAGCATGTCTTTCAAAATCTGAATTGTCCGCTCAGATTTCCATCAGACTGTGGATGATGAGCCGTACTCAGATTCAATTGGTTTCCCAAGGCTTTCTGCAAACTATTTCAAAACCTTGAGGTGAACCTAAGATCACGATTAGAAACAATACTTACAGGCACTCCGTGTAGACGCACCACATTGTCCACATAAAGCCTAGCTAGCTTATCCAAGGTATGAGTGATCTTCATAGGAATGAAATGGGCTGATTTGTCAACCTATCAATGATTACCCATACAGTATCATTGTCTTTACTTGTCTGGGGCAAGCTAGTCATAAAGTCCATAGAAATGTCTTCCCACTTCCAAGTAGGAATAGGGAGGGGCTGATGTGAAATCCAGCCCCAGCCTAACCCTGACCTTGACCCGGAATCCTTGTTGTTTGTAGGTTCGAAGACCCGAAATGGTGGAAGAAGATAGTTGTGGGTCCTCTCAGTTGAAGATATGGTGTTTGATTCCGAGCCTATGGACATTGATGGTGGTGCCCCTTACTTAGATGCACTGTCAGTGTTTAGTGAGAAGCTGCACCTAGAAGAGGGGAAGTTTAGTTGAAACACTTAATGCACTTCCGGACTTGATTTGAAGGTAATACTCTAACCTAGACTTGTTGATTGAGATATAGGAGAAAGCCCAAGTGAATTTGAGTTGATCTGGCCTTCCAATTCCATGTCTGAAGTTGTTGTTCTTGCTTGGTTGACTGGGCTAGTCGACCAGCCAATCGACCAGTAGATTGTTAAATGCGAAAATTGCATTTTTCTTGATTATTTTATGTCTACAAAAGGGAACCTCATGATTAGAACCCTATTCTATTCCTTTAGCCTCCTGAGAACGTGGAGAGAGCTTCCCAAGACATTCCCTTGGTAGTGGTGAAGGAATCTTGCATAAATCATTGCCAATCATTGCCTCTCTACTCAAGGATCATCCCCCAAGGTATGGATTCTCTCTCTCACTCTCTAATCTACTCTCACCTCTTCTCCTTCTTGCTGTTGAGACCATGGAGATGGTGCTGCAGCCTTGCAACCACCACTTCATGTGTTCTTTCCTTGCAAATGCATAAGCCCTTCTCAATCCATCTATGCTATGCTCCCATTTCGATTCTTATCTATACATTTTCATGATTCTCTTCATTGCAACTTGATTTCATAGCCTAAACTAATTTGTATAGTATGCTAAGTCTGATTTCTTATTCACATATGATCCTAATCTAGTTCTTATCATTCCCTTAGTTGATTCCCTAATGTTCGTTGCATTTGCATTTGATTTCATTGAAAACTATGATTCTAGCATTTAGAACCTAGGGTTTGAAATTGGAGATTCTTATTTAGACCATTGATTGATGCTAATTCTTTCCTAGATAGTGTTCATTTACTGTTCCTAACAATCCCTCCAAATTTCGGAGTGATCCGAGCTCCAGAAGATAGGTTTCGGACCAAAAATCACTATTTAGCCCCGCACTGTTCACTTGGTCAACTGCTTGGTTGACTGAGTCAGTCAACCAAGCCAGTCGACCAGCTGAACCCAGATTTGTTGATTTGCTCGATTTGATCCGTTTGACCTCCGATTTACTTGATTCTTCTTCTGATATTGCACATGTGATTGTCTTGGGTGCAAGTACTGAACTTGAGACTATTCTTATTGAACTTTGGTCTATCTTCAACTTGATTCAAGGTAAGGACAGTTGTTACCATAATTACATAGGATATGTGAATATTACTTCGATGTTGGAAACTTAGTAGATTTACATTGTTTATGGTATTCTTATCTTATGACTGTTGTATGTACTTCAAGATAGTAGTACCAGGTTATATATCATTTTCTTTATCATAATTAGTCATTCTTATTAATTACATACGTGATTGAACATGCTATGTTATATCTCTTTTTATATGATGAAATATCATTGATGTATGGTATGATGGAATTGGGAATGTGATTGGAAAAGTATGATTCGGGATTGGGGAATGTCCTTTAGACATTTCTATCCTTGGACATCGGAGGGAATAGTATGGGATGTTTCCGATGATGCCCATTGACGCTTTCCCGGGTTATTGGATGTCATATATAGGACTTGTCTAGTGGTGTTGGCTAGGATGTCCTTGTTGTATCAGACTCGAATCGGAAGGGCATTGAGACTGAACAACCCATGGTAGTAATGGGGATTTGTGGGCGCTCAAGACTAGTAACCAACTCATGAGAGGACATAGATCAATTGCGGATACTTGTTAGAGGCCATTTATTGGTAGGGTTGCAAATAGCTAGACTTGGGCTCACGAGCGCTCAATACCGGTAACCAACCCGTGAGAGGACGTGAGAGCTTCCTGTCTATTATTTGTGGATGACCAATAGGGTTGATGAGTCCGTAGTTAGGGACTCTCCTAACTCTAGTGTGAAGGATATCGAAAGGATCGCCAAGGGGTGAGGAATGGAAGTATCCGGGTCTAACTTGATACGATTGAGTAGATGTCTTGCATTGGGCTAGGCTTTACCGTGACATGCACCAATACTTATACCAAATGGTTATATAAGAGAGCGGTGACTTAAACCCCAGCCATGGATTGTCCCAAGGGATGCAGGACCCATTGTGAAACCCAACCCTAACCTTAACCCGGATACTCTTTTGTCTGTAGGTCCGAAGACCCGAAGTAGAAGTGAAAGTCAACTATGGGCCATATTGGTAGAAGACATAGTGTTCGACTCCGAACCCTATGGAGATTGAAGATGATGCCCCATACTTGAAGACAGTGTTGGATATAGAAAAGAGACTACGCCTTGATGAAGAGAAGATTGGTTGATGACCATAGAGCTTTGTGTGATATGATTTAAAGCCATTTTTCCATGATAGGTAAGTTATAGAATATGTGTTTAAAGTTTCGTTTGATTCCGAGTAGTGGAAGGCCCTCAAATCTCTGACTTTGGATTTGCTATCTGCCTGGGTCAACTGCTTGGGTCGACTGGGCCAGGCTACCCAGCCAATCGACCCAGAGATGTTGAACTCGAGCAAAATCTTCTGTTTAGGTTATATTGCTATATATACCCCATGGCTTCGTGACTTTAGTATCCCTAGCCTCCAAAACACTTAGAGAACGAAGGGAACACATCTCCAAGCCTCCAAAAGTGTTGAAGAAGACTTATCTTGCAAACTTGCTAGTTCTCTCTCTTGTTCTTCAATCAAAGGTTAGTATTCAATCTTTTGTGTTATGGATTCATTCTTTCCATGATCACTCTCATCTCTAAACTGAGATTATGATGAAGATGCTGCAACCTTGTAGTCGTATCTTTACAAACTCTTTTCATTCTATTATGCCATGATCATCTTATCCATTCTTAATATGATTTTTATGATTTCTTCTTAAACTATGATCATATTCTTATTTTGATTTATTCTAGCATTTAGATGCCTCTCCATAATTATTCATACCTCTGATTTACTATGTTCTTGTACTAGAATGAGATCTTATCATCTCTAGTTCATCTATTTCATTCATAGCATGTTTCCAATGAAAACCATGATTTTTACCAAAATAGAAACTATGATTTCAAATTAGTAAGTAATGGTTTTAATCGTTGTTTGATGTCTAAAGTATGATTTTTAGTCTTAGACTACTGTGTTAGACATTCTCTCCAAGTTTCGTAGCATTCCGGATTGTATAGCATAGGTTTCGGATCAAGATTCTATTTTTGAATTCGGATTTGCTCTTGGGAAGACTGCCTGGGTCGACTGACTCAGTCAACCCAGCCAATCAACCCGCAATGATAGAATTGGTTTTCTTCGTCCGTTTCGATTCGATTGATGCTTATTCTTTTCGGATTACTTCCTAATGACTGTATGATGTTCTAGGGTTTATTTGCTAACTTTGGATTCATCCTCTTGTTCGTCCAGAATATATTCGAATCTATTTAAGGTAAGGAAAGTTGTTACCATATTAACATAGATTGCATAGATTTAGTTTCTAATTTGGGAACTACTTAGATTTGCTACTGTTATGTTAGTTTCTATTATGATATGAATGTTGTAAGTACATCAGTGTTTGGCTAGGGTATTCCCTGTTATATCAGACCCGATTCGTAAGGGTATTGAGACCGAACGACTTGTGGTAGCAATGGGGATTTATGGGCGCTTAAGACTGGTAACCAACCCGTGAGGGGACATGAATCACATTGTGGGGGCCATTTATGGGTAGAGTTGCATATGGATAGACTTGGGCTCATGAGCGTTCAAGACCGGTAACCAACCTGTGAGAGGACATGAGAGCTTCTCGTTTACTATATGTGGATGACCTATAGGGTTGATGAGTCTGTATTTGAGAGAGTCGGATACGCTAACTCTAGTGTGAAGGATACCGGAAAGGATCCCGAGAGGGGAGGAATGGATGTATCTAGAGCTGAGTTGATGTAACTAAGTAGATGACTTGCATTTGGCTAGGCTTTACCCTGACATGCGCTAGTACTTAGACCAAATGGTGATGTGAGAGAGAGGTGACTTAACCCCCAACCATGGATTGTCTGAGAGGGAAGAAGGACCCTTTGCCAGCCGAGGATGAGTGAATTGAGACCTACCCAAAGAAGTATGGTGCTATGACTTAAAGCATGTCTGCCTATAGAGACCAGCATACATAGAGTTAGACTCATACATGCATTGTGTAATATCCAGCCATATTCTAACCCTGACCCTAACCCGGATCCACTGTTGTATTTAGGTCCGAAGACCCAAAGCGGTGGTAGAAGAGACTTATGGACCCTTTTGATTGATAATTATGAGTTGGAGACTGAGCCCATGGACATTGACGATGATACCCCTTGCTTGAGTACATTATCGGTGTTTAATGAAAGTTTGTGCATCGGAGATGAATGATTTAGTTGAACTACCGAATGACCTCCCATGCACAATCCGAAGGTATTTCCCGAAACTAGACTTCTTGATTGAATTGTAGAAGAAAACCCCATTCAATTTGACCTTGTATAGCCTTCCAAATCCTTGCCTGAAGTTGCTGAACTATACCTGTTTTTCTGATGAGAAATATTTTGGTCGATCCTCTTTGGTGGGTGCCATCGACCAAGGACCATAGACCAAAGTTTCCCAGTCAGCCAAGTTAATGATTCTTTGGAATATTCTCTAATCTATTTATACTAGCCTCATGTTTTGAGCCCTATTGCAATCATTTTCACTCCTGAGAATGTGGGGGGAGCTTCCCAAAACAACTCCTAGGCATATGTGAAGGATACTCCACCAATACTCATTGTTAATCATTGTTTCTTGTCTCCATCTACAACTACAAGGTATGATTCATCATTCCACTCTCTATTCTATCTTTTTCTATTCTTTTCTTTCCCTCTTTTGCTGTTGAGACCTTGGAGACAGTGCTGCAACCTTGCAACCATCACTCCAAGTGTCCACTCTTGCTTAACCTATGATCCTCTTAGCTATCTATTGATGCTATGCCTCCATCTCAAGCCTAGCATATGTATTCTTTGATTTTCCTCTTAACATCATGCCATTTTGTACAAAACTGAGTTGTATAGTATGCTATGTACATGTTTATCACTAGCATATGATTCTAATCGAATTTCTATAAGTTCCCCTAGCTAATGCATGCCTTTTCAATGACAATGCAATCAATTCCAATTCATGCTATGATGTTTTTCTCTTGAACTTAATAGCTCAATTTGGGGCTTTCTATTTAGACCATTGGATTATGTTAATTTCTTGATTTGTAGTGTCCTCATACTGTTATTAAGCATTCCTCCAAGTTCCGGATTGATCCAAACCCCGGAAAACCAATTTCGGATCAATACCCCCAAAATCCACTATTCTGTCCCGAAGAAGTTTTGGCCGATCCTTTTTGGCCGATGCCATCGACCAAAGTTGTTGCTGACAACAACCTTAGCCAGTTTTGACCCGTTTAACATCCGATCTTCTCTATTTCTTCTCTAACTTATTATTGATGTTTGTTTAGGGTCTTAACATTTCTTTTGGACCATTTCTTGGTGATTCTCAATTCATCATCAACTCAACCTAAGGTAAGGATGGTTATCTCCATAAACATATAGGCCATAAACTTATGATTTGTGCTTATACTTAAAGAACATAGTCTCTTGATTATTTTTAATTATTATAAGACTGTTATACATGTTTTAGGATAGTAGTATTGCGATTCATATACTCTTGTCATATTATTTTATTATTCTTGATTACTTGTGTCTATGATGAATCATTTCAAGATTATGATTTAACTTTTATCATGAAGATGTATTGAATGCATGAGAAATGATGAACTTGAAAATGTGATTGCCTATGTATAACTTGGGATTGGGGAGTGTCCTATTGACACTTCTGTCCTTGGGCATCGGAGGGAATAGTATGGGATGTTCTCCGAAGGTGCCTATCGACACTTTCCCGGGTTATTGGATGACATACATAGGATTGTCTAGTTGTATGGCTAGGATTGTCCTTGTCGTGTCAGACCCGAATCGGAAGGGTATTTAGACTGAACAACCTGTGGTAGTGTATGTTGATGGGTGCTCTAGGCCGGTAACCAATTTGGTAGGGGACATAAACCTTGCTACGGATACCCAAAAGGGGCCATTTATTGGTAGGGTTGCAAATAGCTAGACTTGGGCTCACGACGCTCAAGACCGGTAACCAATCCATGAGAGGACGTGAGAGCTTCCCGTTTACTATTTGTGGATGACCAATAGGGTTGATGAGTTCGTAATTTGGGATTATGCTAACTCTAGTGTGAAGGATACTGGAAAGGATCGCTAGGGGCGAGGAATGGACGTATCCGGATCTGACTTGATACGACTGAGTAGATGACTTGCATTGGGCTAGGCTTTACTGTGACATGCACCAGTACTTATACCAAACGGTGATGTGAGAGAGCGGTGACCGATTCCCTACCATGGTTTGAGAGGACTTTACCCAATTACCACGGCATTCCCAAGATACGGAATGGGTTGAGGGAGAGTGACTGACAACCCAAAGAAGTATGGTGCTATGACTTAAAGCATGTCTACCATAGAGACTGGCATTCTTAGAGTTAGAACCATACTTGCATCATATGTTTCATATCACATTGCATTATGTTATGTTTTGTATATGTATGATTTTAAATTATGGAATAACTACCTTGCTGAGTTCTTCGAACTCATTCCTTTTGTACAATGTTTTTAGATTATCCTACAGGTACTGAAGATTCTGATGGCGCCTTCTTCGAGACGGACTTTGATCCCGCATACTACCCTCCGGGTGGTAGCTTCAGTGAAGATCAAAGTTTTGGTGCCGAAGAGGACTACTCTTCGTACCAGGGTTAGCCCCACGATAGTCGGGAGCGGCAGAGCTGGGCTTTCTTCATCCACACCTATGAGGAGACAATCATTAGGATAGAAGAAACCCTAGTCTAGTGCCCCATTTCCCTGGTTTATTATGGAACAATTGATTATGTAATTAACTTCCTTTGAATTATCTTTTGAAACATGGGATTGTAACTAACTTGATTATACTTCATTTCCGTTGCTTCGAGAGAGTACTTTTCACTTATTCTCTCATATTTATGATCACACTTACATATTGACATTATCTATTTTCCGCACTCTGATTTATTGAATCTTATCTTAGTCATGATATCTATTATTAGTTGCTTTTACCTTGATTATTATTGTTCATGATTGTGTTATCGCGTATGTGGGAGGCATGGTCCCTCGATTCTTGATCCTTAGACTGTGGATCACATTCCCGGGTATGCCAGATAGGGTACCAGCTGGGTGGATGTGACACATTGTTTGTCTCATATCATATCACATTATGCTTTGCTTATGTTATCATGTTATTTATGCTATTATGGAATTACCTGCCTTACTGGGTTTCTTTTGAAACTCACTCCTTTTGTACAACATCTTTTGTTAGACTATTATGCAGGCATTGATGATTATGAAGGCCAATATGAAGAAGCGCAAGATGAAGAAGCGTACAATAAGCAAGGTGTTGGCAACTATGAAGATTACGTTGAGGATTCCTCGAGTGGTCTTATTTGTTACCAAGATTAGCCCTATTGTGGACTGGGAGTGTCTGAGAGTGATTGATGAAGTCTATGTTTATGAAGACGTTCTTTATAAAGTAGAATAGACTCTAGCTTAGTTAGATTATATCTTTCATTCTTGTCTTTAGAACCAGTTGTAATCTCCTTTGACTTTTGATCAACATTCCGCTGTACTTGTGGAGTGAGATTCCGCCTCACTCTATATTTGATTTTATATATCTATTGGTATCATTTCCGCACTCTGATAATTATTTCATTACTTTACTTTGATTCATTTAAATAATATTGTTGATGCGTCCAAGATCTGCTCAGCCCTTAGATCTCCTGAGAATGACCTGCAAAACAAAGCGTCAGATGTGGCTCGACCGCTGGGGTCAGGAGTCCACCTCCGAAGGCTAAGTCAGTTGATGAACTTAATCACAAATGGCTCTTCTAGAACACAGAGCTAAGGAATGAATAACTGGAATATGATTTAGATAGTAAGCATCTGAGTGTCTTCGTTCGTCCCTACCTTATGGGTAGGTTGATGTCTTATATAGAGTGTACCTTCGAATCTTCTTCGTTGGATGTATTTGAGCCTTCTTCGGATAGTCGTTGGATCTTAATCGATAGATCCGTTGAGATCTTAATCGATAGTTTGGACTAGTAGAGGACTCCTAGGATAACCCGACTGTTATATGGTGGTTATCCATATGATAGTGATGATTGACAGCCGCTGAACTCTGCTAGCCGTCATTAGGTTAATTAACCCGCTTCAAAAGTATCGGATTAGGGCGTGCTTGTGGCTGATTTAGTTTTCTTCCTCAGCAAGCTATCTCCTGAACCTGGCTCGCTCGGAAGCGAGTCAATTCCCTTCGTCTCAACCGGAGTCGAGTGTCGAACCAAGTTTGATCATATTTTCTCCAGATCACAAGCCCCCCAGACCAAGTGTTCGGTCGATCCCGAGGGCTTGGTTTTTAATTGGGTTCTTCGTCAAGTAATAGTCTTTGCACAACCCATTAAATGTCATTTCACATTTAATGCGGTTGTGTCACTTTTTCCTCGAGCATTGTGAGGGTGCCACCACGCATCCTCTTGCAGTCGAAACTATCGTGGCTCACGCAATCAAAACGACGGTTTCTGAACACCTATTTTGGATTCATGAGTTCAAACTTTCAAACCGTCTTCAAATCTCGATCGTTGATGCCGAATTAATCTCGATCGTTCACGTCCTCGAACACTCGTGCGGGTTCTTAAAAGCGGTTCGTTTTCTTCGTAGGTTTCATTCTTCTTGTCTGGAATTTTGAAACCTCGTTGTCTTCTTTGCACCTTTACGATTCTTTCGTTCTCGAGCTCTTTGCCTCAGTGATTCAGTAAGTTTACTGATCCCTTTGCAAAGTTTACTTTCTGTCTCTAGGTTTCTTTTTCTCTGGAAACCACAGTTAGAACTTTTAGTAATGGAAGATAGTAGGGTTTCCTCTAAGACTTCCCCTGTGCCTAGCGCCGGTAAAAGCGATAGTGGCAATGAGGCCTTTGTCTCTCTCCCCTCTAAGCAGTCAGATAGTGACAATAAAACCCTAACTGCTCTTTGGCGTGACTTCGCAGAAGTTAGCCAACAAAGAGTAGAAGGAAATATTGAGACATCTTCCACCCTTCCTGGGTCTGGACCATCCATGATCCCTAAGGTGACTGCCGAGTCTTCTTGGCAGTCAAGACCCTCTACCAAATCCGCTGGTGGACCTGATTCTATTGCTTCCTCCTATAATGAGGAAAATCTTCCCTTAGCTGTCCAGGGTTTTGACTTTCCTTCTTCGTACCATCTTAGGGCTCCCAAATCTGATGAGAGAGTCGACTCAACCCTTCCGGATGAGTTTTCTCTGTATATAGATGCTCTGGAAAGCGGGGTTCACTTTCCTTTCTTTAATCCATTGTTTGCAGCCATTCTGAATCATTGGGACATTTGTCCCGGAATGTTTCTTCCCAATAGCTGGTGTCTCATCGTCGGCTTCTTGGGTCTGTGCTTTGAACTTGGCATCACGCCTTCTCTTCCTCTTTTTGTGCATTTTCATGTTCTTTTTATTTCTCATCCTCCCGGTTGGGTTGTGCTTTCCAAGCGCAATAAAGTGGAGCTTGACTGGACTGGTAGCATTCTTGCCAAAGGAACCTGCCCTTCCAATCATAAAGGATGGCGCAAGCGGTATTTTTTCTGCCGAGCGCCTCAATCAGATCTTAACTTCCCAACCGTATGGAAACAATATACTTCACACTCTGAGGGTAACCGGGTCCTTCCCTTATCCAAAGAAGACAGAATGGCCGTCAGGAAGATCAAGTCAATTCCATGGTATCAAGAGATACACGGATATGAGATGGAATACAACTCCATACTTCAGTATTGGGGGTTGGCTCAACGTGAGCTTCCTAACCACCAAGTTATACTTTCTTGATGATACTGTGAATTCTTTCAACTCTGACTCTCATCCTTCTTTGCAGTGCCTCCAAGAATGTACCCCGAAAGTCTTCGGGTAAAGGCTGCCAGGGCTGTTGCGACTGCTGAACAACGGTCTCCTCGAGCCTTAACAACAGAACAGGTATCTTCTGCACCTCCTCCAGACCCTTCCTACAAGGGTATTAGGAATCTGAAGCCAATGGTTGAGGCTTCGGGGAGAGGGAAAAAGCCAATGGAAGAGGTAGATATCCCCTCTCCCGCTCAAACTAAGAGGAAGCATGACTCAATAGACGCTTCCACCCCGAAGAAATCCAAAAAGAATAAAGACTCCGAGGAGATCTTTATGCCTCAATGGACGCTGATGCGTACCGATAGGGTAACACAGGATTCTGAGAAGGCCGCCAAATGGAGATCTCTCAGTCTTTTGCCTGCCGATCGTTAGGCCTTTGAAGCCCTGGAGGATGACGTTCTCGTTCGTCACTCCACAAGGTACTGTTTCCTTGATCTTCCACCAATTGCTTTGTAATCTTTTCGTGAGCTTTTCTGATAATCTCTTTGGCCTTCCAGGAATGCTGTGTTGAGCTTTTATCAACACATGAAAGCGTTGAACCGAGTTGGTCGCAATGGCTCTTTGCTACAAACCTGTGAAGAGAATTTGGCAAAGGCCAATTCTGAAGTGGACCGGCTGAAGAAAGCAGCCGAAGAGCTGAAGGCAAAACACGATGAGGAGATGAATTCCTTAAGGAAGGAACTTGACTCGTCAATTGCTCATGCCCATGCTGCTGAACGTGAGGCCAGGAAGCATAAAAAGGAGGCTATTGCCTTTGGTAAGAGCCTCGAGTTTAAGTCCTTGGATAATGAACGTCTTTTGAAGATGGCAGTTCCCAACGCACCTGAACATATTAAAATAGATCTTCAGAGGGACTGCATTCGGAAGTACCTGAGTAGCGTTCCTTTCTCCAAGTTGCTGGGCTCCTCCAACCTTCAAGCTTACCGAGTGGGCCAAAATGACGTCTGGGAAAAAATTCTTGAATTTAACCCCTCCTTCGACACAACTCCCTTCCGAGAAGTGTGTCACAAAGAAATCTTCAGGAAGCTTAAGTTGGAATTTCCCAACTGGGCTTTGGAAGAGGAGGATCCCTTTCCAGCGGACCCAAATATTGAGGAGTATCTTGCCGATTCACCGCCTCTTCTCGAAGAACCTCCACAGGCTGCTTCAGAAAAAGACCCTGATAAGGACTCCTCGGCTGATAATGAGGAAGAATCATAGGAAATCATGTTTTCTTTTCTTTTTTGTAAGGGTTGGCCCTCCACGATCTTAATGAAATAGAAATCGTCTTCTTTATCTCGAACTTTTCCAATGACTGTCTTAATACTTCCTCATCTCATATTCAAAAGATTGTTCTGAGAACAAAACGTAAATGATATAACTTATCACATAAATTAACTAGTGCCTTAATGGGGGATAACGTTCGGGATATCATGAAGGTGCGTTCGGGAGAGATGCGTTCAGCCTCTGATTACTCCCAACTATTCCTTCATTTATTGCGAAGTCCAAACGTTTCCCTGCATTCGTATATCCATTACTCCTCCCAAGGAGTTGGAAATACCTTATTTAATGGTGGTGCGACGGTTGGTAGTATCCTCGTATCATGTGCATATTGTTCCACATGGAAACTTCGTTTAATTTTCGAATTTGAAGCGCCGTTTTCCCCTGACCGTTGATCCTGTCTTTTGAAGATTTCAAAGCGTCTCTTCAATCCAGTCCCTTGGTTGCTACCATCGCATCCCCCTTTGAGGCTATTTAAACCCCTCAAGGGTACTTCACCCTTATCTTACTATCTGCAAGTTATTTATGTCTGGTAGATTTGCAAAATGACATTCTGTCTTCCTTTGCTGTATCCGTACTCTTGACCTCCAACACTATCTTCGATCAGAATTTGAACGAGTAAGTCTTCTTTTCTGTTGATGTCACTAACCTTTTCCTCTCCCTGAGTAAGCTCCACAGTATTTATACTTGGGGTTTACTTATGATGGAAGTTCAGAGTGCTTAACAGAGATCTAGGGTTTTCCCTTTTCTGTATGTTGTTGGATTCTCGTCTTGACACTGCTTTTTTGTATTTGCAGTGCCTCCCAAAATTAACTTGGACTTTATTAAGGCAAATTCCTGCAAGAAAATTGCCCCTGTACCGACGACGGTTGTTTCTACCGAGGTGATTGCCGTTGGCGAATCTTCTAAACGTGAGGAGAATGCTCTTGGTGAATCTTTAGATCAGATTCCCACAGTTTTTGCTGATGTTTCTCCCATGCTCCCTCTGCCTGAAGAGACCTCTCGGTCTCATAAGGAGGATGTGGCTCCCTCCGTTGCTTCTTGTACTGCCGTTGCCCCTGCTGCAGAGACCATTCAGTCTTCCCTGACAAAGACCCTTCAAGCATCTGAGGCAACTATGTTGGCATCTGAGGAAGATGCGGTCCTTGTTGGTGCCGCTTCTATTTCCAACTCTAGAGCTTGCTTGGCATCCTCCATCTCTCCTTCTCTGGAGCTGGAGGATTTTGCCACCAAGAAGTGCCCTAGGTTGGCCATTGATGTAGCTCATCCTTCTCTTGATGTAGCTCATCCTTCTCCTGATGTAACTCATCCTTGTTGTTCTTCGAAGAGGTCTGACTTGATGACAGGCGATTTTGACAAAGCACTGGAATGGTGTACTGCTGTTCAAATGCCTGCCAAGAGTAGAGCCCTCTCCACGATCCCAGATAGTGATTTTACAAAATCAGTGGTGATGTAAGTTTTTCTTCATTACTTTTTTTTGTTCTAAAGACTCTTTTGTTGCTCATGACTAACTCTGAAGTTGTTGCAGGAGTCTTACTGGTAACTTCCACAACCAAGGGGAAGCAGCCTCTAGACTCAGTAGACTGAGTGATGAAGTTTCCAGGCTTCGGGAAGATTCCAAAGCCAAAGACGCAGAGATTGCTCATCTTGGAAACTTAGCTTGGGAGGTTGCAAGAGAGAAGAATTCCGTGATCGAGCGTCTTCATTTGGATTTGGATGGTGCCAGAGGGAAGATCTGTCGGCTGGAACGGGAAGCAGGGAAGTTAGAGGCGAAAGGGTCTGAAGTGTTACCCCAAAGGCAAGCTGTTATCCCTTTGCCTGAGTCCCTCCCAACTGATGTTCGCAGGGCTTGCATCTTCAAATATTTGCACAGTAAGCCTTTTGTTGATATGCTGAACGCTTATAACTTGCAGGCATACCGAGATGGCGAAAACGAAGTATGGGAATCAATATTAAGGAGAAATCCTTATTTCAACACGACTCCCCACCATGCCAATTGTCATCCTGAAGTATTTGCCAAGCTGGGGCTTCCTCTTCCCGCCTGGACCAAAGATACGACAGACCTTCCATCTCCCGATCCGGATATCATGCATTATCTTGATGATTCTCCTCCTTATGCTCCTCTCAAGGGATTAAGTTATGAAGAGCTTGCCTTGACTGCAGGTTTGATCAAAGATCAGACTTCTCCCAGTCAAGCTGGATAAAGAGTATGGAATTGCAGAGGATTTTGTATTTGTAGAATGCTTCGCAATCCTTAAGGGGATAAAACAAATGATAATATATGTTTTCCCGACCCCGTTCTTCTTCTTCTTCCTGAATCCGTGTTGCTTCTTGACTCTGTGTCAATTCTTGCAAAGCTCCTTCAATCTTGTTTAACTTCTTGATGATGTCTTTCTTTTTTGACCGAGCGAAGATTGTACCCCAACACTTGTTGTCTCATATGTATGCTTGATGTAAAGGTTGGCCTCTTCTGGTCATTTAAAGAAATAAAGAACTAACTTCATCTTTGAACTTTTTCAGTCACTTGAGTCATTGTTGCAGTAGGTCTTAGTTGTTCAATACAATGCCTTTACTTAGAGATTTCCATAGAAATTCAATAAGTCTGAGAAGGAACTCACTCGGGTTTTACGTCAATGCCTTGTAGAAGGACCCACACGGGTTTTAAACTGATTCCTTTACTTAAGGATTTCTGGAGAAATCCAATAAGTCTGAGAAGGATTCACTCGGGTTTTAAACCGATGCCTTGTAGAAGGACCCACATGGGTTTTAAACTGATGCCTTTTGTAGAAGGACCCCACGTTTAACCGTGCCTTGACTTGAGGATTCCCGGAGAAATCCAATAAGTCTGAGAAGGAACTCACTCGGGTTTTAAACCGATGCCTTGTAGAAGGACCCACACGGGTTTTAAACCGATGCCTTTACTTAAGGATTTCCGGAGAAATTCAATAAGTCTGAGAAGGAACTCACTCGGGTTTTAAACCGATGCCTTGTAGAAGGACCCACACGGGTTTAAACCGGCCCCGAGAAGGAACTCACGGGTTTAAACCGAGCCTTAAAGGACCCCACGGGTTTTAAACCGGCCCCGTAGAAGGAACCACTTGGGTTTTAAACCGTGCCTTTTAAAGGACCCACACGGGTTTTAAACCGATGCCCTGGAGAAGGAACTCACTCGGGTTTTAAACCGATGCCTTGTAGAAGGACCCACACGAGTTTTAAACCGATGCCTTTTGATTTTGTCGCTGGATCTGTTCTCGAATGTGTTGTATGATGCCCCCAATCAAAAGACAGTATGTTGAAAACTGAGAATTGTATTGATTGAGTTTGAAATTTGTTACATCATGAACGAAAATGATAATCTTCAAGGATAATATTTCTTCAGATGCCTGGCATTCCACGAACAATCCAACTCTTTCTGGGTTGTCAAGTTCTTCAACTTGTAAGCCCCCGAACCGACTGGTTTAATAACCGTATATGGTCCTTCCCACGAAGGTTCCAATTTCCTCTGATGGCGTGGATCTGAAGTTAAGGTATTTCTCAATACCATTTCTCCTATTGAGTACCGGCGGTTCTTTACTCGGGAATTATAATGTGACGCTATCCTCCGTTGATAATGTTGAGTTCATGCTATTGCTTTTGCATGAACCTCATCCAATAAATCAAGGCTATCAAGCAGTCCTTGTTCATTCGCTTTTTCTTCGAATTCTCTGTCCTGTAGTGTTCTAGCCATTACTTCCATAGGTGCCAATGCTTTAGATCTGTATGCCAGTTTAAAAGTAGATTCTCTTGTAGGTGTCCAAACCATAGTTTGGTAGGCCCACAGTACATTCTGCAATTCTTCGACCCACAAGGCTTTATCAGCTTCGAGTCTTCTCTTTATTCCTTCAAGTAGTGTTCGGTTTGTAACCTCTACCTGACCATTGCTTTGGGGGTATGCCACTGATGACATATGATGCTCGATCAAATAAGTTACACAAAATTGTTCAAATTGTGGACAGTCGAATTGGGTGCCATGATCAGTAACGATTATTTTTGGCATTCCGAACCGGTATATAATTGACTCGAGCACGAATTTCTCCACCTTTTTTCAGGTGATGGTGGCCAGGGCACTAGCCTCGACCCACTTGGTGAAGTAGTCGATTGCTACTATAAGATATTCTCTTCCGCCTGACGCCTTGGTGAATTTGCCCATGATATCGATTCCCCACATCACAAAAGGGATGGGATCTAAAATCGAAGTCATGGTTTCAGCTGGGCGTTTAGATACCGTAGCATGGATTTGACAGTTGCTACATCGACGAACATATTCCATAGCACCTTGTTGGAGCATAGGCCAGTATAATCAAAGCCTCAGAATTTTGTGTTCCAAGGCCCAACCGCCCATGTGAGCACCACAAATTCTTTCATGCACCTCAGCCAGGGCTGATTCCGATCCCTCGGGACCCAAACATCTCAGGAGGAATCCAGAGTAAGATCTTCTGTACAGCCTTCCATTCTGCATAATGAATCACACTAATCGTAATTTGATTAATCTCACCTCTTTCGGATCCTTTGGTAATTTATCATCTCTCCGATATTCAACTATTGGATCCATCCAGCAACGCTCCGCTTCAATATAGGAAATTTCCTTCTCGTGGTAGCTTATAAATGTTATCTCTTTGATGTAGACCGAAGGGTCTAAATTCTTTTCTTTGGCATTGGCTAATCGGGATAGCTCATCTGCCATTGTATTTTCTTTTCTTGGAATCTGACATCCTTTCAGATTCCTAAACTCTTTCTGCAATACTTGCACAATTTCTTGATATTTCTATAACCGGGGTTCCTTAACACCATACTCCCCCTGTACTTGGTTGACAATAAGCTGAGAGTCACTATAAACAGTTAGGTTTGCTATTGCCAATGCTTTTGACAATCTAAGTCCAACTATTAGGGCTTCGTACTCCGCCTCATTATTACTTGCTTCGAATGCAAATCTTAGTGCATATCGAATAATAAATCATGCCGGACTCTTCAGGAGAATTCCAGCTCCTGCTCCATCTTTGTTACTTGAACCATCCACATATACCTCCCACATTGTCGGGATAGTGGGTTCGGTAACTTCTTCCATGGGTGCAGTAGTCTCTACTACATAGTTGGCTAGTGCTTGAGCCTTGATTGCCGTTTGAGGCTTAAAGCTTACTTGGAACTCACTGAGTCAACCAACCATGCCACCATTCTTCCAGATAAATCAAGTTTACGAAGAACTTTACTAAGAGGAAAAGTAGTAAATACCTTGATGGAATGAGCTTGAAAGTATGGCCGTAGTTTTCTAGCTGCTATCATAAGAGCTAGAGCCTGCTTCTCGATCTGAGAATATCGTGTTTCCGCGACCAGTAGTACGTGGCTGACATAATAAATTGGCCATTGCTTCTTGTCCTTTTCCCGAACGAGAACTGCGCTGACTGCCGAAGGGGATGCCGCTAAATATAGCTACAAGACTTCTCCCTTCTTGGGTCGAGATAATAGCGGTGGTCTTCCTAGTGTCTCCTTTAGTTCCTCGAAAGCTTTCTGACATTCCTCAGTCCATTTTGCCTCCTTGCTACCCCTCAAGTCTTTGAGAGCCTTAAAAAAAGGTAGACACTTTTCTCCTGATTGTGAGATGAAACAGTTCAAAGCGGCTACTCTCCCCGTCAAGCATTGTACATCCCAAAGAGTTTTGGGGGCCTCCATGTCAATCAAGGCTTGTATTTTGGCTGGATTCGCCTCAATACCCCTTTGCCTGACGAGACTCCGAAGGCGCATTTCTCCAGATTCAGCTTCATTTGGTATTTTCGTAGTACTGAAAATACCTCTGTTAAATCTTCAATATGTTTCGTTCTTGCAATGCTCTTTACCAGCGTATCGTCAACATAAGCTTCGACATTTTTCCCGATCAAATCCTTGAATATTTTGTTGACGTCCCTCTGGTAAGTAGCCCCTGCATTCTTCAGGCCCAATGGCATGACTTTATAATAAAAACTTTCACGATCAGTCATGAAAGCCGTAAACTTTTCATCCTCCCTGCTCATGAGGATTTGATTATACCTTGAGTAAGCATCCATGAAACTCAAGGTTTCATATCCTGCAGTTGCATCTATCAGCAGATCAATCCTAGGCAATGGGTAACAATCTTTAGGGCAAGCCTTGTTGAGGTCTGTGTAATCTGTACACATTCTCCGCTTCCCGTTTGCCTTTTTGACCATCACGACGTTAGCCAACTAGATTGGGCATTCAATTTGTTCGATGAAACCAGAACTCTTCAGCTTCTCGACTTCGCCCCGAACGGCTTCATATTTTTCCATGGAGAAATTTCTCCTTCTTTGGATAACTGGTTTCACCTTTGGATCTAGCCAAAGTTTGAGCTCTGCAAGATGCCTATCGATTCCTGGCATATCATCTGCAGACCACGCTAACACGTCACTATTTTGTTGAAGAAAAGACTTCAACTCCCCTTTGAATTCTTCCAGGTGCTCAGACCCGATATAAGTAACTCTTTTTTCATCACCGGGATACAACTGGATTTGCTCCAGTTTTTCTACTGGCTCAAGCCTTTGCATTTCTGCTTCATCCCGATCATCTCGTATTTCAATCGGTAACGCCGTTATCTTTCTCGGCCCTTCCTTGTCTTTTAAATATGCAACATAACATTGCCGAGAAATTCTCTGGTCAGATGAAACTTGACCGACTCCCATCTCAGTCGGGAACTTTATTTTAAGGTGCTTCGTTGAAACGATAGCACCTAATTTTGACAAAGATGGTCTCCCAAGAATTACATTGTAAGCAGGGAGATCCCGAACCACCAAGATATTTACCCGAACGGTGGCTTCCTTGGGGAAGCTTCCAATCGATAGGTCCAACTGGACCGATCCTTCCGCTATTGCAGATGATCCTAGAAAGCCATATAAATGTGTGGATGATTCTACCTTAAGTTTTTGATAGGCTGCATAAGATAAAAGATCTGCAGCAGATCCGGTGTCAACTAACACCATGTGTACTTCGCGACGTGCAATCTCTACCTTGATGACTATGGCATCATCATGAGGCAGACAAACACCTCTCTCATCTTCTTCTCCAAAGGTCATCGAACCCTCATCATTTGGTCTCTTACGCTTCTGCGTCTCTCCGATTTCAACAAATTTTGATTTTTCTTTCAGCCTCCGGAGTGATTCAGGCTCGAGACCTCCAAAGATTGTAAGGATCGGTGACTGAGTAGCATCAATCACCTCCTTACCCTTCTTAGATTTAGGAGCCTCTGCCGGTTGATCTGGGCTAACTGAACGGTCCCTTTTTATTGTTGCATCGTGTGGTTCCTCTCGCCTTCTATTGATGAAACTGGACAAATGTCCTTGGGATATCAATCTCTCGATATCCGCCTTTAAATGTCTACATTCATTGTTATAATGACCATAATCTTTGTGGAAACGGCAATACTTTTCTCGATCCTGCTCCCCTGGTTTTGTAGGAATCTTTGGAGGCCACTTCAAGATATTCCGCTTCTTGATAATATTCAGAATATCAGCCCAAGGAGTATTTAATGGAGTATACTCACTTTTGTCCGGAGATCTTTGCCGCCACGCCTGATGAGGCTTTCCAACTTGATCTCGAATATTCTGCTTCGGCTTCTGCTTATTCTCAGGAGCCTTTTGCTCTTTTGCGGAGTCTTTATTGTCCCCTTGGTGGGCGTCTAAGATTTCCGTGACTTCTGCCTGCTTTTGGCATCTCTGTACCAATTCAGCATAAGTTGTGGGCATATCTTGAAGTAATAACTCCAAGAGTCTTTGATTAGTGAGGCCAGTGAACAAAGCAGTTTTAGCTACTTGCTCATCTAGATTCTTTATCTCCATTGTAACCCTATTGAATCCTTTCAGGTATTCCCGAATCGATTCACTCTTCCCTTGTCTTATAGTGAACAAGGTTTCCTCGGTCTTCTTGATTTGGATTCCACTCTGAAATCGCCCTATAAATTTGCGTGCCAACTCGTCGAAATTCACTATCCTTCCCGATGGGAGGTTTGAGAACCATTTCCGTGCCGCTCCAGTTAAAGACGAACCAAACACCCTGCAGAGAATTTCATCAAAATTACCTGCAACCGCCATAGTTTGATGATAATAACTGATGTGGGCCGTGGGATCTCCGGAGCCATCAAATGTAGAAAAAGTTGGCAAACGGAAATTGTGAGGAAACTAATAACCAGGAATGGGCTCGGAAAACGGAGTCTTTTGAATAATTGAATAGATATCATCAGTTATCCTCCCTCTCGCCAATTGCCCAAGCTTCTGATTGATGTTAGCCAATTCCTGACCAATATGTGTCGATCGATCTTTAGCAACACGATCACAACCTCAAACAACGTGATCATTATCACGAACAACACGATCATCCCGAACAACACGATCATCTAGAACACGATCATCCCGAACAGCATGATCATCTCGAACAGCATGATCACCACGAACATCACGATCGTCATCACGAACAATACGTCTAAGAGTTTGTGAGTGAGTTCTCACTCCTGTAACCAACCTTGTATTTGAATCAGTAGTACTCCCTTGTGGTCCGTCGAACTGATCATCACGCCTAGGGAGATTTTCAGTTCTCCTAGGTATTCAGTCACCTTCACGGAAGTTTTGACCGACATTTTGTTCGTCAATTAGTCTCCAGTCCCGCTATGATGCGCGCCTTCCTGCATCACGACGATCGGGCTCTGGTGGTACCACCACTTGCTTGGTCAATGCACGAAGTGCCTGACTTACATCCAACATTTGGAGTTTCAGTTGATCCAGTTGATGTTGGACTGAATCTGGAGGATTATTACCTCCTTGACCGCCATCTACTTCGAGCGGTCGACTTCCCTGAGGAATATCTGGATTGTTTACTCCAAGAATTTGGATGCCAGCATCTCGCTGTGCAGCAGCTGCTGCTGCTACCGCTGATCTAGTCACCATTGCTTTCGAAACGATTCCCACCAGACAACACCAAATGATGCGTCCAAGATCTGCTCAACCCTTAGATCTCCTGAGAATGACCTGCAAAACAAAGCGTCAGATGTGGCCTGACCGCTGGGGTCGGGAGTCCACCTCCAAAGGCTAAGTCAGTTGATGAACTTAATCACAAACGGCTCTGCTAGAACACAGAGCTAAGGAATGAATAAATGGAATACGATTCAGATAGTAAGCATCTGAGTGTCTTCGTCCGTCCCTACCTTATGGGTAGGTTGATGTCTTATATAGAGTGTACCTTCGAATGTTCTTTGTTGGATGTATTTGAGCCTTCTTTGGATAGTCGTTGGATCTTAACAGATAGACCCATTGAGTGATAGACTTCTACTAGTTTGGACTAGTAGAGGACTCCTAGGATAACCCGACTGTTATTTGGTGGTTATCCATATGATAGCGATGATTGACAGCCGCCGAACTCTCCTAGCCGTCATTAGGTTAATTAACATGCTTCAAAAGTATCAGATTAGGGCGTGCTTGTGGTTGATTTAGTTTTCTTCCTCAGCAAGCTATCTCCTGAACCCGGCCCGCTCGGAAGCAAGTCGATTCCCTTCATCTCGACCGGAGTTGAGGGTCGAACCAAGAATGAACCAAGTTCGATCATATTTCCTCCATATCAATTGTTAACCTTGATTTAGTCTTATTCTTGATTATATTATTGTGAATGTGGGAGGTTGATTTACTCGATACTGGATCTTGTGGACTATAGATCACACACTCGGGTATGCCAGAGAGGGTACCGACTGGGTGGATGTGACAGAGTGGTATCAGAGCCCACAGTTCCAAATAAAATCCTAACCATAGAAACAATGATAGAACATTCCTGAGTCATAAATCCATAAGTGACTCAAGTATTCTTAGAATTGAATAATAGGACACTTGAATTAGAAACTCAAAAGTGAAGAATAATATACTCTGAATAATACACAATAAGTCTGATTTAACAAACATCACATAATGCAACAAAAGAAAATACATAATACACAATAAGACGGTGAAACAAAAGTCAACTTCATTAATTTTAGGAAAGTTCTACAACAAGTTACATTTGAGAAACATAAAAGGAAATCCTAGTACAATCTATCTAGACTACTGTCTCTGCTCTCTCAATACTCTAACATCCTCTACAACCTGAGTCAACTATGACTCCATCCTCTCCTGCCTCGACTCTATCCTCTCTAGGATGGAAGTCATAGAGTGCATATGTGCACACAGCTCCGCAGCCTCTGGAACTATGAGTGAAGGACCTCCGATCTCAAAATGTGATGATGTGGGGATCTCCTGATCTGCCTCACACATCTCAATGTCATCTCCATCCTGATCATCTATATTTGGACCAGCATCTTAGTCACCACCATCTGACTCATCATCCTCCTCATCTGTCTCAACACCATCCTCATCATCTGAACTCTCAGTCTGAGTAATGTGCATCTGGTGAATAGTCCTCGTCCCGATGTCATAGCCCAGCAATCGTGTCTGCATCAATGTATCCTCCAGCTTCACTCCGAAATGCCTAAAGATAAGTGTGAGTAGATGTCCGAAGCAAAGGTTTCGTACGCCTGGAGACGTCACAACCTCTAGCATGACGTTCTGCATGATGAAGGAAAGATCAATCTCGAAACCCCGGTATATGCGGTAAATCAGTAGAGCATGCATCACTGATACTCTCTCATGATGCCCCGCCTTCCGGATGATGTTGCAGCCCACAATGCGACCGATGATTCTAGCCGAATCTTTCATCTGTGCACTAGTCCGTGGTGTATAGTACCCATCATCTTTCCAAAGTGTGATGCAAATCTCGTGCAACTCGTGTCGTAGTAGAAAAGCATCTATCTCTGCCCCAGTCGGTATCCATACACACTCATGAGGGTAGTGTGGTACTCGGAAAATCTCTGCCAGTGTACTAGTAGAAAATCGACTCTGTGTCTCTCGAACTCGACTCTCTAGGATCAACTCGAATGGACCTCGCCTCCGACCCTTCTCGACCGATGTAAGGTTGCTAAAGAACAACCTCACTATGTCCGAATAAACTAGAAGATCCTCAGTAAAAAGATGTGTCCACTCCATCGTATCGAATCTCTGACGGATCCGGAAAGTGCTAAGCTGTCGTAGCCTGAGTACTCGGCCATACTCAATGCGGCACCGCTCGAAGAAGACCTCATATGAGTACTCTGCTTGGGGTGTACTAAATAGGTCTCCTCGAATGACTACATCTCGTGGCTCCAAAAGTGGAACCTGACCTCTGCCTCTGCCTCTCTGACCACCCATATGTCGTTAACGAGGAGGCATGATGTCTGTATAGTTGTAAAGAAGACGAAAAGAGACTTGACGTTAGTAGAATTACAAATTTAGCATGAAGGGTATTTTCGTAATTTTTTGAAAATTTTCGATTTCTGGCGAAATTTCAAATTGAACATACTAGCATGTGCACGGTACTTAGAATAGTGTGTTAGCATGTTTTATTTGAGAAAAACATTTCAATTTGGTGATTTAAAGGTCAAAATTTAGCAAGCATAGAAAGGGGGAAAATTCTCAATTTAGGTCAAAATGCGATTTTTGAAGTTTGGATTTGGCTCAATCAATTTACATACACATGTTCATCATATCATTGCAAGTATGTAGGAATTTATTTGAAGTTGAAACTCCTTGCGGTTTGAAAATGAGAGAAGATTTTCAAAAGAGGGTTTTCGGTTGAGAAATCGTTAACAAGAGACCATGAAATTGATAGCAAGCATTGTAAAGACATGGCATTGTGTTAAGATCACCTAGAACACGTTCCTATATGTTCCTAGACATCTTTCCTAGCAATTATAAGAAGTAAATCATGATTTTTGGAAGAATGCATATCAGTTTGAAGTTGTTAAGCAAGGAAAAGAAGGAAATTTACCTTAGATGATGTTGCAAGAATGTTGGAGACTTGTTGTTGATGCTAAATGGCCTAGAATGACTCTAGAAGACCTTAGAGAACCTTGCCCTAGAGCTCTCCCACGAAGTCTTGTGTTTTGGATGAGTATGAAATGAAAAATGTGATTTTTAAGGTGTTTTTCGCACACTGTATGCATGGGTCGACTAGATCACTCGACCCAGTCAATCGACCCAAAGAGTAAATTTTTGGAACTTTGGATAAATTTGGGGATTTTGATATATGGTTCCTGAATGACTATTTGATGATTAAAGTGATGATTTTAAGCCTTATTTGGATATGCTAAGACTAAGGTTAAGTGATTATTGATGGTATATTGGAATTTCGGTGTTTTGACTTGCTTCGATTTTTGCAGAATGGTTGTGCTAAGGAATCGCAATATTGGTTCTAATAGTACTGGAAATGAGGAAGAAGTGTTTCATGAAGATACTCCTAATGGTAGCACTGGTCAGCACACTCATGTGAATGGTGATAATACGACCGGTATACCTAATGCTTTGGAAGTGAATAGTTTTCGTGATATTGCCAATATCATGGGCAACATCATGCACCAGCAGTCGAATCAATTCAACCAGATGATGACGGGTTTCATGACACTACATAATGAGACTCGTACTGGTGTGAATGGAATTCCTCATACCGCAGTCCCTAATGCGAAAAGGCTAGCTGGAACTCCTCATACTCGTCTGATGGAAAGTTTTTTGAAGATGCAAGTGCCTTCTTTCACTGGTGTTACTAAGGACACCTTGTTCCCTAACAAGTGGCTGAGGGAATTGGAGAAAGCATTCCATCACCTACAGTGCTCTGAGGCACAGAAGATCTTGTTTGCCGAACAGAAGCTTCAGCAAGAAGCCGATGCTTGGTGGACCTCCACTCGTCCTATCTTGGAAACCTTGCATATTGGTGGACTGACTTGGAAATTTTCAAGGATGCATTTTGTAAGAACTATTTCCCTGAAGCAGTGACTGATGCTAAGGAAGCTGAGTTCATGGCCCTTACACAAGGACCTTTGTCTGTGTTGGAATACCAACAGAAGTTTGAAGAACTATTTTACTTTGCCCCGGATTCTGTGAGACCTGATCGTGCCAAGGCAAAGAAATTTTTCAAGGGATTGCGTCCTGCAATCAAGGCTTATCTTACTGTGATTTTGATTGAGAGCTACGCTCAGGTAGTTCAAGTTTCAAAGAAGATTGAAGAAACTGAGAAGGAAAATGCACGTGTGCAAAGAACGTGGCAGCCAAGGAACACTGGTTTGGTTGACCGTACGGAGAGAAGGTTCATTAGACCTACACCGTATCCTACTTCTAATTTTCAGCCTAGAAGTGTAGGCCAAAATTCTAGTTTTGCACTGGCCAGACAGCAGCGCCAATTCAATGGGAACAGACCAATTGTGAATGTTCCAAATGCTAGGCCAGTGAGTGTGAACCCTAGACCTATGGGTCAGAAGCCTCCAGTGGAAGCACCTTCAGTTGGGCAGCTAGTTTGTTTCTTTTGTAAGAAGCCCAGTCATTTTGCACATACTTGTCCCAAGAAGCCTAATCAGCCCTATGTTCCTATAGCGAAGAGTGTACCTGCCCCTGTGCCTTGAAAAGTGTTTAGTATATATGGTACTGAACAAGATGCAAGTCATGCAGTTGTGACAGGTACTTTGTTAATCGCTTCTATTCCTGCATTTGTATTGTTTGATACGGGTGCATCTCATTCGTTTATCTCGTCTGCATTCGTTAGGAAGACTAACTTGTTACCTAAGAATTTGTCTAGTTGTTTAATGATTAGTACTCCTACTAGATCAATTGTGAAACTAGATAAAGTGATAGAAGATTGTCCCATTATGATTTGTGAGAAGAAATTGAAAGCCGATTAAGTGATTCTTGACATGAAAGACTTTGTTGTTATTCTTGGAATTGATTGGTTGACAGCCCATAAAGCTATAATTGTTTGTTCTTCAAGGAAAATTCAATTTCAGATTAGTAGTAATTCAGCCTTTGAGTTTCAAGGTGATAAAGGAAGAGTTAGCAAGAAGACATTGACTGCCTTGATGCAAGTTTGTGCACTAATGGAAAGTGCTACAGCTGAAAGTGAAGTCAAGGAAGTAAATGTCACATCCTCCCAGCCGGTACCCTAACTGGCATACCCGAGAGTGTGATCCACAGCCCAAAAGATCAAGTTTGGGAACGATCATATCCATTTAGCACAATAACAAATCAAAAGCAAGAACAAATCATTGTATTCAAATAAGTTAATAATAAAATTCAAGAAAAGATCTCAAAAGAATCACTAAGAATATCAGAGTGCGAAAACAAGATACCAAATCAAAAGACAACTGTAGAGTATAGCGGAAATATACTCCACAAACATATGCGGAAGGTAGATCGAAATCTAAGTAAAGCTCTAAGCTAATACAAGTAAAGTAAAAGATAAGTCTAGAAGAAACAAGAGAAATCTAATCCACATCTTCAGTCGGCTCTTCTTCATCTTCAGTCTTCATCTTCTTCACCTTGCCTTTCCTTATATGGACCGTCATCATATTTCAAACCTGCAGAGAAGTCTAACAAAAGATATGGTACAAAAGGAGTGAGTTTCGAAAGAAACCCAGTAAGGCAGTTAAATCCATAATAACATAAATGGCAGGATTACAAAACAAACATAAATGCATATGGTATGAGACAAACAATGAATGTATGAATCTAACTCTATATATGCTGGTCTCTATTGGCAGACATGCTTTAAGTCATAGCACCGTACTTCTTTAGGAAAGTCTCATTCACTCATCATCAGTTGGTAATGGGTCCGGCATCCCTCGGGACCTTCCATGGCTGGGGGTATAGGTCACCACTCTCTCACATCACCATTGGTCTAAGTACCGGCGCATGTCAGGGTTAAGCCTAGCCAAATGCAAGTCTTCTACTTAGTTACATCAAGTCAGATCCAGATACGTCCATTCCTCGTCCCTGGCGATCCTTTCCGGTATCCTTCACACTAGAGTCCTCATAGTCCCTGACTACGGACTCATCAATCCTATTGGTTATCCACATATGGTAAACGGGAAGCTCTCACGTCCTCTCACGGGTTGGTTACCGGTCTTAAGCGCCCGTGAGCCCAAGTCTATCCATATGCAACCCTACCAATAAACGACCCCCACAATGTGATTCCTGTCCTCTCACGGGTTGGTTACCGGTCTTGAGCGCCCATGAATCCCCATTGCTACCACGGGTCGTTCGGTCTCAATACCCCTCCGATTAGGGTCTGACATAACGGGACATCCTAGCCAAACACTACTAGACAACCCTAGGTATGAAAACCAATAATTTAGGAAGGTGTCAATGGGCATCTTCGGAGAACATCCCATACTATTCCTTTCGATGTCCAAGGACAGAAGTGTCAAAAGGACACCTCTCCTTCCCGAACCATGCTTAATCAATCACAATCACAAATCAATCATATCATGTACATTTACAGTATATAGAAAATATACCATAATAAGATTCATCTCATATACAGTTGACAAATAAAGACTTTCATAAACTAAAGAAAGCAAGTAAATAATACTACTGTAATTGAAGTAAATACAGCAGTAATATATTCATAAAAGAATCTAATTATGGTGACAAATCCGAAAGATTCTAATATAGAAACTAAAATCACACAATCTATGCTATTATAGAAGTAACCATCCTTACCTTATATAACTTGAAGAGAATCTCCAAGGATCAAGGAGAATCTTCCCAAACTTGGCAAGAAGGTCCTAAACAAGTATATATATCATATTAGGAAAGAAACCTAGAAGGAAAGATATCAAAACATCCAAAACAGACCAAATCTGGAGTTGCTATACTCATTGGTCGATTGGATTGGTCTACTGTCTCAGTCGACCAATGAGTCGACCAATAGAGACAGTGGCCTTCAAAATCAGAGTTTTTAGAATATAGAACCGAATTTGGTGGTTCAAAAGGGTACCAAACAAGGGGGAAACTACTATGATGAAAGTATCCTAACATAAAGAGGACTTCAAAACACTAATCAAATCAAGTCTTCAAGTTACAAATTAGGAAACAAAAGTTACCATAATTAGATTAATCATGGTTCTTGAAGAATTCATAGTAACAATCATGGACAAGAACGATAGGATGATGGATCATTGATTGTGATAAAGAAATCATGAAAAGCATGCATAGATCTTCAAGAAAAATAGATCTAAGACTGAAGAACATGAATCTAAATAAGGAAACAAAACTTACCATAAATGTATTAGTCATGGTTCTTGGAAAAAGCATTGTATGATCAAGAAGAAAGAACTAGAGATTGATAGGTTACAACTCTTGTAAAGAAAACACAGCGATTGACTACTAATATGATCAATAAAACAGATCTAAGAAGATCAGAATTTGAATCAAAAGATGAACGAAGACAAGATCATGATTTAGATCATGATTCCTTCAAAAGCTTGCAATGATCATGATTAAGATCATCGCATTAGCCATTAATCCTTAGGAAGATCATGAGGGATGAGTAGAGAGATGTTTGCAACAGAGAATGCAGCATCTTCTCTACTATGTCAGCCCAAAAAGGAAAGAAAAACAGAGATGGAGAAGAAGAAGAGAGTGTAGACATACCTTTGATGCAAGAGGAAGAAGATTACTTGAGTTCTTGCGAGAGATCAACCAAGGATGCAAGGAAATTGATTAGAATGGAGTTCTAACTCGTTCCAGAGGCTTAGGAGGCAGAGGAGACGAACTAATCCCGAGATTGGACTTAAATAGAGCAAGAAAGACCTAAATCTGGAAAACAGATCTCATTGGTCGATTGGATTGGTCTACTGGCCCAGTCGACCATCATCGACCAATGGAGACAGCAAGGTACATAATGCACTGTTTTGGTCATAACTTCTTCGTTTGAAGTCCGATTGATCCGAAATTCGAAAGGGAACTTCACACAAACATACTAAGACTATCTAGCATGAATTGGGCATCATACATGGTCCAAAAATCAGTACTTTATTACTTGGGAACATGAGTTTCTAAATTGGAAACAGCATGGTTCTCATAGCAAACTCACCATGGATTCAAGGGAAGAATTAGAGAGAACAAGGCTTCTCTCTAATGGAATATCAAGAACATATCAGAGGCAATAATAACTAAATAGAAAATCAAAAGAATACTAATCCTAGAATGAGAGGAATCAAAAATAGACACTTACTAGAATGCTTATATCAATGGTCAACATAGAAGGCTAAAATGGCTAGAAAGAAAGGGGAATTGATTCAAAGAGATGAAATACATTAGAACAGCAGTAAGGCTAAGATCAAACATGTTAAACATTAATGAGAAAAGAAGCTACAGTATAATGATCATGCTGTCCAAAACTCAATCAAAATTAGTGAAGAATTGAGGAGATTCACCATGTGGTTTCAAGGAATGCATAGAGTGATTGGGGGTTCACTCTGAGACATAAGGAGATTAGAGAATAGGTAGTTATAGTAGTGTAACACCCTCTCCACAATCAAAACATCAAGATAGAATAGTAAGAAGAAGAAAAGAGAGAAGAAGGAGACAGAACACTGAAATCAAGGTCCAACTTCAAGATGTAACATTAAACTAACCTTTCTTCACCCAAAATAGATAGCGTGTCCTGGCTATGTTTGGGCTGGATTTCACATTCTCCCCTCTTAAAATAATTTCGTCCTCGAAATTGGGAGAGTTCCTGGATTCAGAAAGACAGGGGTACTTTCTGTCACGTCCTCCCAGCCGGTACCCTATCTGGCATACCCGAGAGTGTGATCCACAGCCCGAAGATCAGGTATCGAGTGATCAACCTCCCACATAAACAATAACATAATCATGAACAATCATAATAAAAGTGCGGAAGATAAACCATAGATCCAATAAAGAAAGGATGAATCATAAATGAATCAGAAATAATAGATATAATCAGAGTGTCAAACAGATAAGTAAAGTGAGGCAAAAATCCCACTTTACAACCAGCGGAAAAGTAGCTCTAAAAGAATAAACTAGACAAAATCTAATCCCAGTAGCAAGTACATTGGGTAACTAAATTGTTCTCCACTTTATAGACAACATCCTTATAAGTGTAAATCTCATAAATGGCACAAGGACGCTTCCACTCAATGGTCGGACTAAGCATCGTACGGAGCATAACCACTCAGAGTAATTGTGGTAACCGCAATCACCTTCCCGGAGATATGCCTCTTCGCCTTGCGCTTCTTCATAGGGACCGTCATAATACTCAAGCACTGCAGGATAGTCTAACAAACATTGTACAATAAAGGAATGAGTTTCAAAGAAACTCAAGAAGGCGATTAAAATCCATAATAACATAAATGGCAGGATTCCGGAACAATCATAAATGCAATATGATATGAGACAAGCAATGAATGAATGAATCTAACTCTATGTATGCTGGTCTCTATTGGCGGACATGCTTTAAGTCATAGCACCGTACTTCTTTAGGAAAGTCCACTCACATCCTCAACCATTTAAGATATCTTGGATTCTCTCACGGATCATTTCACCGGTCTTGAGCAGCCGATTGGTAATGGGTCCTTCATCCCTCAAGACAAACCTTGGCAGGGGGTTAAGTCAACACACTCTCTCACAACCATTTGGTATTGGTATAATCTTGGCGCATGTCGGGGTAAAACCTAGCCAAATGCAAGTCTTCTACTTAGTTACATCAAGTCAGATCTAGATACTTCCATTCCTCGTCCCCGACGATCCTTTCCGGTATCCTTCACACTAGAGTCCTCATAGTCCCTGACTACGGACTCATCAACCCTATTGATCATCCACATATGGTAAACGGGAAGCTCTCACGTCCTCTCACGGGTTGGTTACCGGTCTTAAGCGCCCGTGAGCCCAAGTCTAACCATATGCAACCCTACCAATAAATGGCCCCCACAATGTGATTCCCTGTCCTCTCACGGGTTGGTTACCGGTCTTGAGCGCCCATGAATCCCCATTGCTACCACGGGTCGTTCGGTCTCAATACCCCTCCGATTAGGGTCGACATAACAGGACATCCTAGCCAAACACTACTAGACAATCCTAGATATGTCATCCAACAGTTTAGGAAGGTGTCCAGAGGGCATCTCCGGAAACATCCCATAATATTCCCGTAGTAGTCCAAGGACAGAAGTGTCAAAAGGACACCTCTCCTTTCCAAACCATACTTAAGCATACACATGCATCAATTCATATCATCACATATATGGTAACTTCATATATGGAAAGAAATCAATAATTACAATCACTTGTATAACATTGGTAAGTAAATCAAACATGAATCAATTCAATATGAATAAGTAATGCTACTGTAATCAAAGTTATGCAACAGTAGTATATCATTGTAAGAATCTAATTTAGGAATCATATCTATGATATTCAAATATAGAAACTAGATTCATGCTATCTATGTAATTAAGGAAATAACCATCCTTACCTTTTATAACTCGCAAAGGAATCCTAAGAAATCAAGTAAGATCTTGGCAAACTTGAGAAGAAGGTCCTAAACAAGTATATACAACATATTAGGAAAGATCCCTAACAGAAAAGATACCAAAACATCCAAAACAGACCAATTCTAGAGTTGCTGTACTCATTGGTCGAGTGGATTGGTCGACTGGCCCAGTCGACCAATGTAGACAGTAGCCTAAAAAAAACAGAGTTTTAAGATATGAAATCCGAATTTGGTGGTTCAAAAGGGTACTAATCAAGGGGTAAACTACATCAGCAGTATTCTAACATATAGGGGACCTCAAAACACCAATCAAATCAAGATATCAAGATCCAAATTAGGAAACAAAAAGTTACCATAATTAGATCAACCATGGATCTTGATGAATTCGAAATAGAAATCAAAGACAAGAACAATAGGAGGATGGATCATTGCTTCAGGTAAAGGTATCATGAAAACATACTTAGATCTTCAAGGAAATAGGCTTAAAAGCATAAATCTAAATAAGGAAACAAAACCTACCATATATGTAACTACCATGATTCATGAAGAACACATAGTATGGTAGAAGAGAACAACTAGAGATTGATAGATCATGGATCATGAAAAGAAAACACAGCAATTAACTACTAACATGATCAATATAGAAGATCCAAGGAGATCAGAATTCAAATCAGAAGTTTAACAAAGATTAGATCATGGTTTGATCATGATTCCTTCAAAAGCTTGCAATGATCATGGTTAAGATCATTGTTCTAGCCTCTAATCCTTAGGATGATCATGAGAGACAAGTCCAGAGATGTTTGCAACAGAGAATGCAGCATCTCTTTCTACTGTCTCAACTCAAAAAGGAAAGAAAAAAAGAGATGGAGGAGAAGAAGAGAGTGTAGACATACCTTTTGATGAAAAGGAAGAGTTTCGACGAAGATCCGTCAAGAAAATCACCAAGGATGCAAGGGAGATGACTTGCAGAGGTCTTTGGTTCGTTCCAAGGAGTTTGGAGGCAGCAAATACGAAGTGGACTTGAGATTGGACTTAAATAGAGCAAGCAACAACCTAATTGCCAAAGACAAGCACTCATTGGTCGAGTGGATTGGTCGATCTGGTCCAATCGACCAATCAATCGACCAATGCCGACAAAGAATTCCAAAAATAGGGAATTGAAGGCCCAGATCAAATCCAATCCTAAAGGGGTTTTGCACACAAGTCAATTGACTTACCTAATAGGTAGAAATGCCTTCAAACCAAGATAGAGAGCACTCCAAGTCCATCAACTAATCAGATCTTCATCAAGATTCAGTTTCCATAAATAGAACTTCATCAACAACTTTCATGGATTCAAAGCCAGACACCAAGTCCTCACCGGGATGGCCCAAAGCTGACTTCTTACTTTACTTCGGGTCATCGGACCTACAAATAACAAGGTTTCCGGGTCAAGGTTAGGGCTGGGTTTTACATTCTCCCCCCTTAAAGAAATTTCGTCCTCGAAATTGAAAGCGTACTCCGTGCTTCCAAAGAGGTAAGGAAACTTCTCCTTCATATCTTCTTCCTTCTCCCAAGAAGCTTCTTCAGGGGTATGGTTCTTCCACCGAATCTTCACCAAAGGAATGGTGCGATTCCGCAGCTGCTTGTCCTTCCTATCCAAGATTTCGGCCGGTTCTTCATCATAGGTCAAATCAGCACTCAGTCCTTCAAGTGCTTGCAGCAAAATGTGTTCCGGATTCTCTAAGTATTTTCGGAGCATCGAAATATGAAACACATTGTGAACACCAGCGAGAGATGGAGGTAATGCTAATCGATACGCAACAGGTCCAACCTTTTCCAAAATCTCGAAAGGTCCAATGTAACGAGGGCTAAGCTTTCCCTTAACATTGAATCTCATCACACCCTTCATTGGTGAAACCTTGAGAAAGACTTTCTCTCCAACTTGAAATTCCAAATCGGTCCTTCTCTTATCAAGCATAAGATTTCTGTCTTGACCGGGAAGACTTAATCCTTTCTCTTATCATATCTACCATAGCACTCGTAGCTTCAATCATCACAGGACCTAAGACTTTTCTTTCACCTGTCTCAGTCCAGTACAAAGGTGTCCTACAAGTACTGCCATACAAAGCCTTGAATGGAGCCATGCCTATTGTTGCTTGATAACTGTTGTTATAGGCAAACTCAACCAAAGCTAGGTGTTCATCCCAATTACCACCCATATCCACCACACAAGATCTGAGCATGTCTTCCAATGTCTGAATTGTCCGCTCGGATTGTCCATCGACCGTGGATGATGAGCTGTACTCAAGTTCAATTGGGTTCCCAAGGCCTTCTCGCAAACTATTCCAAAACCTTGAGGTGAACCTGGGATCACGATCCGAAACAATACTCAATGGCACACCATGCAGACGAACCACATTATCCACATAAAGCCTTGCTAGCTTATCCAGAGTATGAGTGATCTTCATAGGAATGAAATGGGCTGATTTGGTCAACCTATCAACAATCACCCACACAAAGTGTCATTGCCTTTACTTGTCCGAGGCAAGCTAGTCACAATGTCCATGGAGATATCCTCCCACTTCCAACTAGGAATAGGAAGAGGCTGAAGTAATCCAGATGGAGGTTGTCGAACGGCTTTCACACGTTGGCAAGTCTCACACTTGGCAACAAAATCATCAACATCCGCCTTTAGACCAATCCACCAAAAATGTTCCTTCAAGTCCTTGTACATCTTGGTGCTTCCCGGGTGTATAGTAAGGACTGACTGGTGTGCTTGCTTCAATATTTCTTTCTTAACTTCTTCATTTGCAGGCACACACAGTCTTCCTCTAAACAACAAAGCACCATCCATGGATATACCAAAGTCGGGGTCCGACTCAGGATTCGAAGAAATCTTCTCAACTTTGATCAAAAACTCTTGATCAGAACTCTGCAGAGCAACAATCTTTTCTCTAAGACCAGATCTTGCCGTCATGGCAGAAAGAATAAAATCAGAATTCTCAGGGACGATTTCCAAATCAAAACTCTCAATAGAAGACCACAATGGTAAACTCAAAGCATTCAAATCCAAAGTCTTCTTCTGGTTCTTCCTACTAAGAGCATCAGCAACAACATTTGCTTTCCCAGGGTGATACTGAATATCACAATCATAATCGGAGACTAGTTCCAACCATCTCCTTTGTCTCATCTTCAACTCCTTTTTGGTAAAGAAGTATTTCAAACTCTTATGATCCGTGAAAATGGCAATCTTCTCACCGTAAAGGTAATGTCTCCAAATCTTCAAAGCAAAGACAACGGCGGCAAGTTCTAGATCGTGAGTGGGGTAATTCCGCTCATAATCCTTCAATTGCCGAGAAGCATAGGCTACGACCTTGCCATGTTGCATCAAGACACAACCCAAACCAATCTTTGACGCATCGGTATAAATCGTCATACCACCGGTACTATCAGGTATAGTCAAAACCGGGGCACTTGTCAATCTATCCTTCAACTCTTGGAAATTCTTCTCACAGGCGTCAGACCAAACAAACTTTTCTTCTTTCTTGGTCAACTTAGTCATAGGAGCAGCCAACCGAGAAAAGTTCTCAATAAATCTTCTGTAGTAACCCGCCAATCCAAGAAAACTTCTTATTTCCGTTACTGACTTCGGTCGTTCCCAATCAGCCACAGCTTGGACCTTTTCGAGATCGACACGAATACCTTCGGCTGAAACTACATGACCAAGGAATACCACTCTCTTAAGCCAGTAAATCACACTTGCTAAACTTAGCGAACAACTTCTTTTCTCGCAACCTTTGCAAAGTGAAACTTAGATGACTCGCATGCTCTTCTTCGCTCTTCGAATAGATCAAGATGTCATCAATGAAAACAATCACAAACTTATCAAGCACATCATGAAATACTCGATTCATGAGGTCCATGAACACCGCAGGAGCATTAGTCAATCCGAAGGGCATGACTCTAAACTCGTAGTGACCATACCGCGTTCGGAAAGCTGTCTTGAAGATATCACTAGACTTCACTTTCAATTGGTGATATCCGGACCTTAAGTCAATCTTTGAGAACACAACCGCACCCTTCAACTGATCGAAGAGATCATCAATTCTGGGCAGCGGATATCTATTCTTGATAGTCAACTTATTCAACTCACGGTAGTCGATGCACAAGCGCATACCACCGTCTTTCTTCTTGACGAACAAGACCGGAGCTCCCCAAGGTGACACGCTAGGCTGCACGAATCCTCTATCAATGAGCTCATTCAACTGATTTTGCAACTCTTTCAACTCAGTAGGAGCCATCCTGTACGGAGCTTTAGATACCGGAGCGGCACCAGGGACGAGGTCAATGGAAAATTCGACATCCCCCGTCCGGAGGCACTCCCGATAGATCATCAGTGGAAGACATCAACAAAGTCGCAGACAACTCGACTTCATCGACTCTTTTCTCCACTATACCCTTGCCTTCAGATGAAGCATCATCCACTAGGGCATAGACTTGCATCAAGTGCAGACAAGCACCTTCTTACAAACCCTTCTCTTTTCACCCCGAAATTCAAAGACCGGACTTCCACAAATATGGAACTGAATCTTCTTTGAGGAACAAAGGAACACAGCTTTGTGGGCTGTCAACCAATCAATTCCCAAAATAACATCGAAGTCCTTCATGTCAAGAATCACAAAATTGGCTTCCAAGTTCTTCTCACCAATCAACACAGGACATTTAGATAACCCCTTATCTAGTTTCACAACAGACCAGTAGGTGTACTAATCAATAAACAACTAGACAACTTCTCAGGGATTAGGTTAGTCTTCTTGATGAATGCAGATGACATGAACGAATGAGATGCACCCGTATCAAATAAGACAAATGCGGAAATAGAAGCGACTAACAATGTACCCGTAATCACTTCATGGCTTGGATCCCGCTCAAAGACCGGAAATACTGAAAACTCTACCGGAGGGAGGAGCAGGAGCACTCTTCACCACCGGGGCAAGGCTGCTGGCGAGCCGCTTCGGACGAGCACGAGCAAAATGACCAGCTTGCTTGCAAGAGAAGCAAACAGGATTGCTGGGTCCAACAGGGGTGGCTGCAACAGAGGGCTTCCGAACAAAAGGCCTTGCACTTGCACTTGCACTTGCACTTGCCTGGTGGTCGGTTTCCGCCATACCGTCTAAACCGGCCGGGCTGCTGAAAACCCGTGTTCCGACCTACACTCTTAGCCCGAAAGGTAGGAGTGGGGTAGGGTGTAGGTCTCACAAAACGACGGTCATTACGATCCACCAAACCAGAATTCCTTGACTGCCAGGGCTTTTGCACACGAGCACTTTCCTTCTCTCTGTTTCTTCCAACTTCTTCGAGTTCGCACCACTTGAGCATAGCTCACTATAGGTTGGACTGTGAGGTAAGCTTTAATGGCGGTGGCGCAGTCCTTTGAAGAACTTCTTTGCTTTTGCGAGATCATCCTTCGGAGAATCTGGAGCAAAGAAATGAAGCTCCTCGAACTTCGTTGGTACTCCAACACAGTACAGAGTTCCTTGAGTTAGAATCATGAACTCGGCTTCCTTCGCATCCTTCACCGCCTCGGGAAAGTAGTTCATACAAAAAGCCTCTTTGAATAACTCCCAAGTTACAACTCCCGCATGCAAACCTTCCAAAAACAGGCCGAGTGGAGATCCACCATGCATTAGCTTCTTGTTGCAACTTCGTTCAAAGCAAACAAAATCTTCGAGCTTCCGAGCATTGCAGATGTCGGAAAGCCTTCTCCAACTCACGAAGCCACTTGTTGGGAAACAAGGGGTCCTTGGTAACTCCAAAGTGAAAGTGGGTACTTGCATCTTCGGAAAACTCTCCATCAAAGGAGTATGAGGAGTTCCAGCTAAACCTCCCGCATTCGGGATCTGCGGCATGAGGATTCACATTAGCACCAGCCCGGGTCTCATTATGCGAGTCATGAAACCCACCAACATCTCGGTTGAATTGAGCTGCTTGTCGCTGCATCATATTGCCCATAATATTGGCAATATCTCGAAAACTTCCAACATTCGGGGCACCGGGTATCTCATGAGTACCCCGATCAACATTTGGTATCTCACCACCTCCATGAGGTACTTCACCACCTCCCCGAGGTATTTCACCACCTCCATGACCACTGGATTCACCACGCCCACTTCTCGAGTAACCATTCTCGCAAAACCGAGAACATCAAAATACCGAATTTCGAAGATTCAACATAAACCACAAGTCCAAATGATTTGAAAACTTAAATCATGCTCAAATATATCCATATAGTCATCAAACAATATTCCATAAGGCAAAAATCACATTTTCCAAAAATTCAACAGCAATTGAGGTCTCGTGACCATTGGTCGAGTGATTGGTCGATCGACCCAGTCGACCAATGAGTCGACCAATGCAGCAGGAATGCGAAAATTCGCATTATAAGCCTCATTTTCACATTCCAACCTCATTCTAACTTCTTCCAAAGGTGAGAGAGCTCTAGGGAAAGTCTCCAAGAGTTCTCACAAGTGTTCTTGAGGTGATTTAGTGCTTCAACAACAACACCACAACACACCATCTTCACAAACAAGGTAAATCTCTCATTCTTTCTTCCATTTTCATCTTCTCATGCTTGCATTTCAATAAAACCATGCTTTACTTGTATCCAATGCTAGAAATCATGCTTAGGAATGCTTAGAAACATATTCCCGAGGTTTTAAACACAAGGCCATGCATAGACAACAAGTTTTAACATAATGGTGTTCATCTCGCAAAGTTTTATACCGAAATCGATATCTTTAGAAAAATTCCGTTTTCTCTCAAACCGCTTGAAATTTTCGCACGAGATCAAATGCTACATGCTCAAGATGACATTGTAGATAGGTCCATACAATTTGATTAAACCAATTTCAACTTTTCAAAAATCCAATTTTGACCTAAATTGCAAAATCCCCAAATTTCCTTCTTGCTGAATTTTTCGCTTTAATCCAAGTTTTCGATCGATTTTCATCAAACAAACTTCATAGACATGAAATTCCAAGTATTGCGCACATGCTAGTATGTTCAAATAAAATTTCCCCCAAATTTGAAATTTTCCGAAAATTACGAAAATACCCTTTTGGCTCAAATCTTAAGATAGCACTAACTGGAATTGTCTATTGTCTCTTTCACAGATACACTATGCAGAGGGGAGGGCGAGGACGAGGTAGAGGTCGTGGTCGCATTGTAGGTGCTCTTAGGGGCAGAGGTCAGGTTCCTTCAGAGCCTAGACAGGAGGTTAGGAGACCAGACATGTTTGACACACCTCAGGCCGAGTTCCTGTACGAGGCCTACTTCGCCATCGCAATATCGAGATGGGACGTCTACTTCACTTATGCCAGCTCAGAGCCTTTAGGATTCGGCAGAGGTTCGACACATTGCAGTGGACTCATCTCTTCACCGAGGATCTGCCGGTATACCCGGAACTAGTGAGGTTGTTCTTCAGCAACCTTACTTACACGAGGAGGCCCGAGGCCAAGGACATCCACTTAGACTTGTCCTCGGGAGCAGTGGTCTTCCGGACTCGATTCGCTTCTCTACCCGGACACCGGGCTGAGATCTTGCAGGTTCCTTACTATCCACAAGCAAGTGTGTGTGGATACCGCAGGAGCAGATCTGGACAGCCATCCGATGCCGTACGAGCTACGCGAGATATGCTCTACGCTATGGGATAGCCGTCGATGCTTCACTCCGTGGACCAGCGGACGGATGACGGATTCTCGCACGGATTATCGGTCGCATAGTCGGCCGAAACATTATGCCGAAGGCCGGACACCACCATCGGGTCACGGTGATGGAGGCCTTAGTCATCTACCGCATCTACATGGGCTTCGAGATCGATCTCTCCTACATCATTCAGCAAGTCATGCTGGACTTAGTTCTGCGGCCTAGCATGCGGAACCTTTGCTATGGGAGGCTACCGACTTTGATCTTCGGGCATTTCGGGGTGAGTTTCGAGGATACACCGGTGGACACCGGTTCACGGGGATACTCTATTGGGACTCGGACCATTCGTCGGATGAGACTACAGCAGTCGAGAGAGATCTCCTGGTCCGGAGGGTGAGGATGATGATGATTCGTAGTATGAGGATCGGGGGTCGGAGGATGGAGGAGAGGATATCGGTCCCGATAGTGATGATCAGGCCGGAGATGATGCAGATATGCACGAGGCTGAGCCTCGTGCATCACGAGTTTCCTTCATCACACTTCGAGGCAGGTGGCCCTTCACATGCGGTTCCGGAGACTTCGGATCTTGGAGCACGGATGAGATCGATGACTTCCATGCTAGAGAGAATGGAGGTCGGACAGAGCTGATGTACGAGAGGATGGAGTCACGACAGGATAGGATAGAGAATCGGGTGACTCAGCTAGCGGAGGAGTTCAGAGCATACAGAGATTAGAGAAGATCACCTAGATAGACTGTACCTTAGGATTTCCATTTATGCATTTCAGATGTAATCATTGTAAAAACCTTTGAAATTAATGAAGTTCATTTTGTTTCCCTTTAGTTATTGTATATTATGCACCTTTCTTTTCCTTGCATTAGTGACATTTGTTCAAGTATAATTATGGTATGTTATTCGGAAATGTTCTGTTATGCCTCAAGGGTCAAGTTTCTAATTCAGTGTTCTATCATTCACTTCTAAGAGTAGAAAAGTCATTTCAGATCAATGACTCAGGAATGTTCAGTTATTGTCTTTTGTAGTTAGAATCTCCTCGAACCTTGGGCTCTGATACCAATCTGTCACGTCCTCCCAGTCGGTACCCTATCTGGCATACCCGAGAGTGTGATCCACAGCCCGAAGATCAGGTATCGAGTGATCAACCTCCCACATAAACAATAACATAATCATGAACAATCATAATAAAAGTGCGGAAGATAAACCATAGATCCAATAAAGAAAGGATGAATCATAAATGAATCAGAAATAATAGATATAATCCGAGTGTCAAACAGATAAGTAAAGTGAGGCAAAAATCCCACTTTACAACCAGCGAAAAAGTAGCTCTAAAAGAATAAACTAGACAAAATCTAATCCCAGTAGCAAGTACATTGGGTAACTAAATTGTTCTCCACTTTATAGACAACATCCTTATAAGTGTAAATCTCATAAATGGCACAAGGACGCTTCCACTCAATGGTCGGACTAAGCATCGTACGGAGCATAACCACTCGCGGGATCTTCGAGTAATTGTGGTAACCGCAATCACCTTCCCGGAGATATGCCTCTTCGCCTTGCGCTTCTTCATAGGGACCGTCATAATACTCAGTACCTGCAGGATAGTCTAACAAACATTGTAGAATAAAGGAATGAGTTTCAAAGAAACTCAATAAGGCAGTTAAAATCCATAATAACATAAATGGCAGGATTCCAGAACAATCATAAATGCAATATGATATGAGACAAGTAATGAATGAATGAATCTAACTCTATGTATGCTGGTCTCTATTGGCAGACATGCTTTAAGTCATAGCACCGTACTTCTTTAGGAAAGTCCACTCACATCCTCAACCATTTAAGATATCTTGGATTCTCTCACGGATCATTTCACCGGTCTTGAGCAGCCGATTGGTAATGGGTCCTTCATCCCTCGAGACAAACCTTGGCAGGGGGTTAAGTCAACACACTCTCTCACAACCATTTGGTATAAGTACTTGGCGCATGTCGGGGTAAAACCTAGCCAAATGCAAGTCTTCTACATAGTTACATCAAGTCGGATCCAGATACTTCCATTCCTCGTCCCCGACGATCCTTTCCGGTATCCTTCACACTAGAGTCCTCATAGTCCCTGACTACGGACTCATCAACCCTATTGATCATCCACATATGGTAAACGGGAAGCTCTCACGTCCTCTCACGGGTTGGTTACCGGTCTTAAGCGCCCGTGAGCCAAAGTCTAACCATATGCAACCCTACCAATAAATGGCCCCCACAATGTGATTCCTGTCCTCTCACGGGTTGGTTACCGGTCTTGAGCGCCCATGAATCCCCATTGCTACCACGGGTCGTTCGGTCTCAATACCCCTCCGATTAGGGTCTCGACATAACAGGACATCCTAGCCAAACACTACTAGACAATCCTAGATATGTCATCCAACAGTTTAGGAAGGTGTCCAGAGGGCATCTCCGGAAACATCCCATAATATTCCCGTAGTAGTCCAAGGACAAAAGTGTCAGAAGGACACCTCTCCTTTCCAAACCATACTTAAGCATACACATGCATCAATTCATATCATCACATATATGGTAACTTCATATATGGAAAGAAATCAATAATTACAATCACTTGTATAACATTGGTAAGTAAATCATACATGAATCAATTCAATATGAATAAGTAATGCTACTGTAATCAAAGTTATGCAACAGTAGTATATCATTGTAAGAATCTAATTTAGGAATCATATCTATGATATTCAAATATAGAAACTAGATTCATGCTATCTATGTAATTAAGGAAATAACCATCCTTACCTTTTATAACTCGCAAAGGAATCCTAAGAAATCAAGTAAGATCTTGGCAAACTTGAGAAGAAGGTCCTAAACAAGTATATACAACATATTAGGAAAGATCCCTAACAGAAAAGATACCAAAACATCCAACACGGACCAATCTCTGGAGTTGTCTGTACTCATTGGTCGAGTGGATTGGTCGACTGGTCTCGCCCAATCGACCAATGCAGATAAAGAGCCTAAAAAAACAGAGTTTTAAGATATGAAATCCGAATTTGGTGGTTCAAAAGGGTACTAATCAAGGGGTAAACTACATCAGCAGTATTCTAACATATAGGGGACCTCAAAACACCAATCAAATCAAGATATCAAGATCCAAATTAGGAAACAAAAAGTTACCATAATTAGATCAACCATGGATCTTGATGAATTCGAAATAGAAATCAAAGACAAGAACAATAGGAGGATGGATCATTGCTTCAGGTAATGGTATCATGAAAACATACTTAGATCTTCAAGGAACAAGGCTTAGAAGCATAAATCTAAATAAGGAAATAAAACCTACCATATATGTAACTATCATGCATCATGAAGAACACATAGTATGGTAGAAGAGAACAACTAGAAATTGATAGATTATGGATCATGGAAGGAAAACACAGTAATTAACTACTAACATGATCAATCATAGAAGATCCAAAGAGATCAGAATTCAAATCAGATGTTTAACAAGATTAGAACATGGTTTGATCATGATTCCTTCAAAAGCTTGCAATGATCTTGGTTAAGATCATTGTTCTAGCCTCAAATCCTTAGGATGATCATGAGAACATGTTCAGAGATGTTTGCAACAGAGAATGCAGCATCTCTTCTACTGTCTCAACTCAAAAAGGAAAGAAAAACAAAGATGGAGGAGAAGAAGAGAGAGTAGACATACCTTTTGATGCAAAAAGAAGAGTTTCGACGAAGATCCGTCAAGAAAACACCAAGGATGCAAGGGAGATGACTTGCAGAGGTCTTTGGTTCGTTCCAGAGAGTTTGGAGGCAGCAAATATGAAGTGGACTCGAGATTGGACTTAAATAGAGCAAGAACAACCTAATTGCCAAAGACAGCACTCATTGGTCGAGTGGATTGGTCGACGGGCCAGTCGACCAATCAGTCGACCAATGTTGACAGCAAGACCAAAACAGGGAATTGAAGGCCCAGATCAAATCCAATCCTAAAGGGGTTTTGCACACAAGTCAAGTGACTTACCTAATAGGTAGAAATGCCTTCAAACCAAGATAGAGAGCACTCCAAGTCCATCAACTAATCAGATCTTCATCAAGATTCAGTTTCCATAAGTAGAACTTCATCAACAACTTTCATGGATTCAAAGCAAGACACCAAGTCCTCTACTGGGATGGCCCAAAGCTGACTTCTTACTTTACTTCGGGTCACTGGACCTACAAATAACAAGGTTTCCGGGTCAAGGTTAGGGCTGGGTTTTACAGTCAGTGTCACATCCACACAGCCGGTACCCTACCTGACATAACTGAGTGTGTGATCCACAGTCCCAAGGATCAAGTATCGAGCAACCATGCCTCCCACATACGCTATGAAATCCAACCCTATCCTAACCCTAACCTTGACCAGAAAACCCGGTTGTTTGTAGGTCCGAAGACCCGGAGTAAAGGAAGAAGCCAACTATGGGCCATCTCAGTGGAAGACATGGTTTTTGACCCAGAACCCATGCAAGTTGATGATGGAGTTCCATATTTGGAAGTCTGTGCTGATCTAGAAAGGAAGCTGCAGCTTGATGAAGGTGAGTCAAGTTGATGGACTTAAAGTATAGTGGGACATGATTCGAAAGCATTTCTCTATACTAGGTAAGTCATATGTTGTGTTGGGAGAAGCCCATGAGGTTTGGACTTGAGTTGGGCCTCCAATTCCCTATTTGGGCCTTGCTAACCAGCGTGGTTGACTGCTTGGTCAATTGGGCCAATCAACCAACCAATCGACCAACAGGTCCAGATGCCACATCCTCCCAGCCGGTACCCTAACTGGCATACCCGAGAGTGTGATCCACAGCCCCGAAGATCAAGTATCGAGGAAATCATCCTCCCACATATGCAATAACATAATCATGAACAGAAATAAATCAAGGTTTAATATTATAAACAAGGTTCAAAACAAGAAATGAACAATCAAAATAATCAGAGTGTGGAAAGATACCAGATATCCAATGATATCAAAAAGGAGTGAAGTGAGGCAGAATCTCACTTTACCAAAATAGTGGAACGTAGTATAAAAATCAAAAGGGATTACAACTGAAACAAATGTACTAATAAATAAACTAAGATCAAGCGTCTTCAAGTTTATAGATAACGTCTTCATAAGTATGGACTTCATCAATCCAATGAATCTGTTCTAACTCTATGTCGTTCTCAAAAGTAGTACGCAGCTTGATCCGCCGGGGGATCATCAAAGTAATCTTGATCGTTGCCAGCACTTTGCATGTAATACGCTTCATTAGCTTGTGCTTCGCTATACTGCTCGTCATAGTATTCTGTACCTGCAGGATAATCTAACAAAAAGAAATATACAACAGGGATGAGTTTCGAAGAAACTCAGTAAGGTAGTTAATCCATAACATCATAGATAACATGTGGCAAAACATAACATGATGCAATGCAGTATGAAACAAGTAATGTATGTATGCATCTAACTCTATGTATGCTGGTCTCTATGGCAAACATGCTTTAAGTCATAGCACCGTACTTCTTTGGGAAGGTCACGCATACGGCTCCAGTTGGTAGTGGGTCCGGGCATCCCTCTCGGACAAACCATGGTAGGGGGTTTAGTCAACACACTCTCTCACAACCATTTGGCATAAGTACTGGCGCATGTCAGGGAAAAACCTAGCCCAATGCATGTCATCTACTCAGTTACATCAAGTCAGGTCTAGAGGTCTAGATACTTCCATTCCTCCCCTCTCGGGATCCTTTCCAGTATCCTTTCCACTAGAGTCACGGATATTACTCACCGGACTCATCAACCCTATTGGTTATCCATATATGGTAAACGGGAAGCTGTCATGTCCTCTCACGAATATAACTCACCGGTCTCGAGCGCCCATGAGCCCAAGTCTAGCCATATGCAACCCTCCAATAAATGGCCCCCACAATGTGATTCCCATCCTCTCACGGATATAACTCACCGGTCTTGAGTGCCCGTGAATCCCCATTGCTACCACAGGTCGTTTGGTCTCAATACCCTTCCGAATCGGGTCTGATATAACAGGGGTATATCCTAGCCAAACACTACTAGACATCCCTAGGTATGACAACCATTGATTCGGGAAAGTGTCGATGGGCAACCCCGGAAACATCCCATACTATTTCCGATAATGTCCAAGGACAGAAGTGTCAAAAGGACACTTCCCAATCCCAAACCAAACTTAAGCAAACACATTCTCAGATCAGTCATGAAATACACAACCAGTAGTTCATCATATAAAAGAGAATGTAAAAGCAACATCAGATTAAGCAGTAATAAGTAATTCATATAACATAAACAATGAAAAGATGATATAAATAAGTGCTATTGTTCCCACAGTAGGAGACCAGAATTAAAATACAATAACAGTAGGTAATCTCATAGTTTCATAAAGTAGAAACCAGAGAACAAGCAATCTATGTAGTTAAGGAATCAACTGTCCTTACCTTCTAACTTGAATGGAATCTTAAAGAATCAAGTATGATCTTGACTAAACCTGAGAAGACAGTCCTAAACAAGTGCACACAACATGTAAGGAAAGATGCATAAAGGAAAAGATCATAAATCAATCGACACAGACCAAGATTGAGGTTGCTGTACTCATTGGTCGATTGATTGGTCTGCTGGACCAGTCGATCAATGCAGACAGTGGCCTGCAAGAATCCGGATTTTGAGAATCCAGAACCGAATTCGATGGTTCAAAAGGGTACAATTAAGAGGGGAATTATCATGGTAGTATTCTAGGGTATAGAGGATATCAAATCATAACTCAAAACAGTTCTCAAGTTACAACCTAGAAATCATGAGGTTAACCTGATTAGGGTTATCATAGGTTAGGAGGGAAAAAAAATAGAAAGATTAAAGATAATGAACTAGGATATAAAAGAATTCAGATCTAGTAAAGGAAACATGATAATTGGGTTACCATGATTAAACTAGAGGTTCTTGATCTTACCCAAGAATTAGGGTTTTACCCTTTTTGGTTCCCTCGGAAAATAATTGTGAGATCTGGATGAAGGGAGATAAATTGTTAGCCAAGAATAACAAGAAGGGTCATTCAATGATGAAGTTTAGGTTAACACAATATTACTCAAGAAGATTTTCCTTCACAAGGGAGGTTACCAAAAGTTCTCCAGACAATCACACAGATTAGGGTTTCAAAGAATTAGGGTTAGGGTTTTCAAGAATTCAATAGGTAGGGTTTAAGAACATGATGATGATCATGAGTCTTAAAGAATATGGTGAGATCAGAGAATTGATGATTACAAGAATGCTTCATCACCTTTCGATCTCAATGAAAACAGAATAAAAGAAAGAAAATCAGAGATAGAAGAGAGAGTGGTTGAGATCATACCTTTGCCGTAGAAAGATGAAGAATTCTTCAAGTCTTTGAAAGTGATCACCAAAGAATGCAAGGGAATGGGTTAGATTAGGGTTCTAACTCGTTCCAGAGGCTTAGGAGGCAGAGGAGGCGGAGTATTCCCGAGATTAGACTTAAATAGAAGTGACAGGATTCAAATTTCAAAAACGGAATCAATTGGTCGATTGATTGGTCGATTGGTCCAATCGACCAATGAGTCGACCAATCAAGACAGCAACTTTAAAACAGGGAATTGAAGGCTCAAATCAAGTCCAAACATCAAGGGGTTTTGCACACCTCTAGAGTGACATACCTAGGAGTTAGAAATGCCTTTGAATCAATACAAAGACCACTCCAGGACCATGAACTAATCCAATCTTCATCCGGGTGCAGTTTCCACCATTGGAACACTAGCATCAACACTCATGGATTCCAATCCAGCCATCAAGTCTTCAACACAAATGGCCCAAAGATGACTTCTTGCCTTACTTCGGGTCACTGGACCTACAATAAACAAAGTTTCCGGATTAGGGTCAGGGCTGGGTTTCACATTCTCCCCCCCTTAAAAAAATTTCGTCCCCGAAATTTAAAGCGTACCTGTGCTTCCAAAGAGATGAGGAAACTTCTCCTTCATATCTTCTTCTTTCTCCCAAGAGGCTTCTTCAGGGGTATGGTCCTTCCAACAAATCTTTACCAAAGGGATGGTGCGATTTCGCAATTGCTTGTCCTTCTTATCCAAAATTTCAGCTGGCTCTTCATCATAGGTAAGATCAGCACTAAGCCCTTCAGGTGCCTATTATAAGACATGTTCCGGATTTTCAACATATTTCCGGAGCATCGAAATGTGGAACACATTATGCACAACAGCAATAGACGGAGGTAATGCCAATCGATAAGCAACGGGTCCAACCTTTTCCAAAATTTCAAAAGGTCCAATGAAACGAGGGCTAAGCTTCCCTTTAACATTAAATCTCATCACGCCCTTCATTGGTGAAACCTTCAAGAAAACTTTCTCTCCCAACTTGAAATTCCAGATCAGTCCTTCTCTTGTCAGCATAGGATTTCTGTCTTGGAGGCAGACTTAATCCTTTCTCTTATCATATCCACCATTGCGCTCGTAGCTTCAATCAAATCAGGACCTAAGACTTTTCTTTCACCCGTCTCAGTCCAATACAATGGTGTTCTACAAGTACAACCATACAAAGCCTTAAACGGAGCCATGCCTATCGTTGCTTGATAACTGTTATTATAGGCAAACTCAACCAAAGCTAAGTGTCCATCCCAATTTCCACCCATATCCACCACGCAAGATCTGAGCATGTCTTCCAAAGTTTGAATTGTCCGCTTAGACTGTCCATCTGACTGTGGATGATGAGCTATACTCAAGTTCAATTGGGTTCCCAAGGCTTTTTGTAGACTATTCCAAAACCTTGAGGTGAACCTAGGATCACGATCGGACACAATACTCATCGGCACACCATGTAGACGAACCACATTATCCACATAAAGTCTAGCTAGCTTATCCAAAGTATGAGTGATCTTCATAGGAATAAAATGGGCTGATTTGGTCAACCTATCAACAATCACCCACACAGTGTCATTGCCTTTACTTGTCCTAGGCAAGCTAGTCACGAAATCCATGGAGACATCTTCCCACTTCCAGTTAGGAACAGGAAGGGGCTGAAGCAATCCAGATGGAGGTTGATGAACGGCTTTCACACGCTGGCAAGTCTCACACTTTGCAACAAAGTCGTCAACATTGGCATTCAAACCAATCCACCAAAAATGTTCCTTCAAGTCCTTGTACATCTTGGTGCTTCCAGGGTGTACTGTAAAGATTGATTGGTGTGCTTCCTTCAATATTTCCTTCTTAAGATCTTCATTTGCTGGCACACACAATCTACTTCTAAACAATAAAGCACCATCCAAAGATATACCAAAGTCGGGATCTGATTCAGGATTCGAAGAAATCTTCTCAACTTTGTCCTTAAGTTCCGGATCAGAACTCTGCAAAGCAACAATCTTATCTCTAAGACCAGACCTTGCCGTCATAGCAGAAAGAACAACAACAGAATTCTCAGGAACAACTTCCAAATCAAAACTCTCAATAGAAGATGACAAGGGTAGACTCAAAGCATTCAAATCCAAAACCTTCTCTCCGAATCTTCCTACTAAGAGCATCAGAACAACAACGTTTGCCTTACCAGGGTGATCTTGAATATCACAATCATAATCGAGAGACTAGTTCCAACCATCTTCTTTGCCTCATGTTCAACTCTTTCTGAGTAAAGAAGTATTTCAAACTCTTATGGTCCGTGAATATGGCAATTTTCTCACCATAGAGGTAATGTCTCCAAATCTTCAAAGCAAAAACAACAGCGGCAAGCTCTAAATCATGAGTGGGGTAATTCCACTCATAATCCTTCAATTGCCGAGAGGCATAGGCTACAACCTTACCGTGCTGCATTAGTACACAACCCAAACCAATCTTCGATGCATCAGTATAGATTGTCATACCACCAGAACTATCAGGTATAGTCAAAACCGGGGCACTTGTCAGTCTATCCTTCAATTCTTGGAAATTCTTCTCACATGCGTCAGACCAAACAAACTTCTCTTCTTTCCGGGTCAACTTAGTCATAGGAGCAGCTAACCGAGAAAAGTTCTCAATAAACCTTCTGTAGTAACCTGCGGACCAAGGAAACTTCTTATTTCCGTTACTGAGTCTTCGGTCTTTCCCAATCAAGAATCGCTTGGACTTTCTCAGGATCAACATGAATACCTTCAGCAGAAACCACATGGCCGAGGAATACTACACTCTTTAGCTAGAAATCACACTTGCTAAACTTAGCATAAAGTTTCTTTTCTCGCAGTCTTTGCAAAGTGAAATCTAGATGCCTTTCATGCTCTTCTTCACTTTTTGAATAGATCAGAATATCATCAATGAAGACAATTACAAACTTATTGAGCACATCGTGGAAGACTCGGTTCATGAGGTCCATGAACACAGCAGGAGCATTAGTCAAACCAAAAGGCATGACTCTAAACTCATAATGGTCGTACCTTGTTCGGAAAGCTGTCTTGAAGACATCACTTGACTTCACTTTCAACTGGTGATATCCAGACCTTAAGTCAATCTTTGAGAACACAGCTGCACCCTTCAATTGATCAAAGAGATCGTCAATCCGGGGCAGCGGGTATCTATTCTTGATAGTCAACTTATTCAACTCATGGTAGTCAATGCACAGACGCATACTACCATCTTTCTTCTTGACGAACAAGACCGGAGCTCCCCAAGGTGACACACTAGGTTGTATGAAACCTCTTTCAATGAGCTCATTTAACTGATTTTGCAACTCTTTTAACTCAATAGGAGCCATCCTATACGGAGCCTTAGATATCGGAGCGGCACCAGGGACGAGATCAATAGAAAACTCAACATCCCTATCTGGAGGCACTCCCGATAGATCATCAGGGAAGACATCAACAAAGTCACAGACAACTTTGACTTCGTCAACTCTTTTCTCCACTTTTCTCTTGCCTTCAGAATAAGCATCATCTATTATGGTGTAGATTTGCATCAGTGCGGACAATATCTTTTTACCAACCCGTCTTTTCTCACCTTGAAATTCAAAAACTGAACCTACGCAAGTATTGAATTGAATCTTTCTCGAGGAGCAAAGAAATATAGCTTTGTGGGCTGTTAACCAGTCAATTCCCAAAATAACATCGAAGTCTTTCATATCAAGAAGTACCAAATTAGCTTCCAAGTTTATCTTACCAACCAACACCGGACATTTAACTAATCCTTTATCTAGTTTCACAATAGGACCAGTAGGTGTACTAATCAATAAACAACTAGACAATTTCTCAGGGATTAGGTCAGTCTTCTTAATGAATGCAGATGATATGAACGAATGAGATGCACCCGTATCAAATAAAGCAAATGCAGGAAAAGAAGCGACTGACAATGTACCTGTGATCACATCATGGCTTCCATCTTGCTCAGTACTAGAGATACTGAACACTCTACCAGAGGGAGGAGCAGGAGCACTCTTCACCACTGGAATAGGCTGCTGGACAGGCTTCTTCAGACAATCGCGAGCAAAATGACCGGACTGCTTACAGTAGAAGCAAATAGGATTGCTCGGTCCTACCGGGACAGCTGCAACAGGAGGCATCTGAACAAAAGGCTTAGGATTCGCATTCACTGGCCTAGCACTTGCCTTCACTGGTGGTCGATTCCCGCCATACTGAAACTGACCAGGCTGTCGGAGACCAGGGCTTTGACCTATACTCCTAGGTTGAAAAGCAGGAGTGGGATAGGGTGTAGGTCTCACAAAGCGCCGATCATTACGATCCACCAAACCAGGGTTTCTAGACTGCCAAGGCCTTTGCACGCGAGCATTCTCCTTTTCATTTTCTTCCAACTTCTTCAAGTTTTGCACCACTTGGGCATAGCTCTCTATAGGCTGGACAGTGAGATAGCCTTTAATGGCAGGGCGCAATCCTTTAAAGAACTTCTTCGCCTTAGCAATATCAGGCTTCAGAGAATTCGGAGCAAAGAAATGAAGTTCCTCAAACTTCTGTTGGTACTCTAACACAGACAAGGATCCTTGTGCGAGAGCCATGAACTCAGCTTCCTTCGCATCCTTTACCGCCTCAGGGAAATAATTCATGCAAAAAGCCTCTTTGAATAAATCCCAAGTTACAACACCTGCATGCAAACCTTCCAAAACAGGCCGAGTGGAAGTCCACCAAGCATCGGCTTCATGCTGCAACTTATGCTCAGCAAACAAAATCTTTTGAGCTTCTGAGCATTGCAGATGACGAAAAGTCTTTTCCAACTCACGAATCCACTTGTTAGGGAACAAGAGATCCTTGGTAACACCAGTAAAGTTGGGCACCTGCATCTTCAGAAAACTCTCCATCAGACGAGTATGAGGAGTTCCAGCAAGGCCACCCGCATTTGGAACTGTGGCATGAGGATTCACATTAACACCAGCACGAGTCTCATTATGCAATGTCATGAAACCCGTCAACATCTGATTAAACTGAGTTGCTTGTTGTTGCATCATATTGCCCATGATGTTGGCAATATCATGAAAGCTTCCGACATTCGGGGCACCTGGTATGTCCTGGGTACCTTGGTCACTAGTCTGCTGATCATGACCGCCTTCAGGTATTTCACCACGACCACTTCCATGACCACTGGATTCACCACGCCCACTTCTCAGAGTAACCATTTTGCAAGAACCGGAAACGTCAAAATTCCAAATTTCAAAGTTTCAATGAAATCAATATGTCCAAATGATTTGAAAATTTAATTCATGCTCAAACACATCCATTTAGTCATCCAATAACAATTCATAGGACAAAAATCACATTTTCCAACATTTCAACCAAAATTGAAGCTACTTTGGGTCCATTGGTCGGTTGATTGGTCGATTGGTCCAATTGACCAATGAGTCGACCAATGCTCACAAAATACGAAAATTCGCATTATAAGCCTCATTTTCACATTCAAACTTCATTCTAACTTCTTCCACAAGTGAGTGAGCTCTAGGGAAACATCTTCTAAGGTTCTTTCAAGCATCTTTGGGTGATTCAAGTGTTTTAACAACAACACCACAACTCACATTCATCAAACACAAGGTAAGACTATCATTTTCTCTTTTACTTTCATCTTCTCATGCTTGCATTTCAATCAAATCCATGTTTTACTTGTATCCATTGTTAGAAATCATTTTTAGGAATACTTAGAAACATATTCCCTAGGTTTTAAACACAATGCCATGAATAGACAACAAGTTCTAACACCTTCTTGCACTTCTCGCAAAGTTTTCGTACCGAAATCGTTATCTTTAGAAAAATTTTGATTTCTCACAAACCGCTTGGAGTTTTCGCATGAAATCAATTTCTACATGCTCCAAATGATACTGTAGATATGTCCATATAGTTTGATTTAACCAATTTCAACTTTTCAAAAAATCAATTTTGACCTAGAATGCAAAATCCCCAAATTCTTTCTTGCTGAATTTTTCGCTTTATATCAAGCTTTCGATCGAATTTTATCAAATGAATTTCATATACATGCAATTCCAAGTATTATGCACATGCTAGTATCTTCAAATCAAATTTCCCCCAAATTTGAAATTTTCCGAAAATTTACGAAAATACCCTTTTGGCTTAAATCTTGAAATAGCACTTAACCAACAATGTCATTGTCTCTTCTACAGATATTTATTATGCCGAGAGGGGTACACGGACGAGGTAGAGGTCGCATAGTAGGGGCACTCAGAGGTAGAGGTCAGGTTCCTTCAGAGCCTAGATAGTATGTCCGGAGACCAGATCGCTTCGACACTCCACAGGCCGAGTTCCTGTATGAGGCCTACTTCAGCTACTGCCAGATCCAGCTAGGACGTCTATTACACCTTCGCCAGCTCCGGGTCTTTAGGATACAGCAGAGGCTCGACACCTTGCAGTGGACTCATCTCTTCACAGATGATCTGCCTGTATATCCCGAGCTAGTGAGGTTGTTCTTCAGCAACCTTACTTACACCGAGAAGGCTAGAGGTCCAGGGCATCCACTTAGACTTGTCCTCAGGAGCAGGGTCCTTCAGACTCAGATTCGCTTTTCCACCACATCGTTAGCCGAGATCTTGTGGGTCCCTCACTACCCAGGTCAGTGCGTATGGATACCTGCAGGAGCAACTATAGATAGCTACTTGATGCCATATGAACTGCGCGAGATATGCTCTACACTGTGGGACAACCGCCGATGCTTCACTCCGAGGAACAGCGGACAGATGACAGATTCTGCACGAGTTATCGATCACATTGTCGGTCGAAACATCATGCCGAAGGCTGGACATCACCATAGGATTACAGTGATGGAGGCCATAGTCATCTATCGGATTTACATGGGCTTCGAGATTGACCTTTCCTACATCATACAGCAGGTCATGCTGGATCTGGTTCTGCGGCCTAGCATGCGGAATCTTTGCTATGGGAGGTTACTGACTTTGATCTTCAGGCATTTCAGGGTCAGTTTCGAGGATACACTAGTGGACACTGGTCCACGAGGATACGTCATGGGGACTAGGATGGTACGTTAGATGGGACTGACACAGACAGTGAGATCTCCTGGTCCAAAGGGTGAGGAGGATGATGAGATAGAGGATGAGCAGGAGTCAGAGGATGGTGGAGAGGATATCGATCCTGACAGTGATGATGATCAGGCCGGAGATGATACTGAGATGCACGAGATAGTGCCGGAGCATCACGATTTCCCTTCCTCGCACTTCGAGACAGGTGGTCCTTCTCATGCGGATCCAGAGACTTTGGATCTCAGTGCACAGATGAGATTGATGACTTCCATGTTGGAGAGGATGGAGGTCAGACAGGAGCAGCTATATGAGAGGATGGAGTCACGACAGGATAGGATAGAGTATCAGGTGACTCAGCTTTCAGAGGAGTTCCGAGCTTACAGAGATCATAGGAGATCACCTAGATAGACTGTACTAGGATTTTCATTTATGCTTTTCAGATGTAGCAGTTGTAAAACTTTTCTTAAAGTTAATGAAGTTCTCCCTATTTCACTTTATTATTGTGTATTATGCACCTTTCTTTTATTGCATTAAGTGACAATTGTTTAAGTATAATTATTGTGCATTATTCAGAATTATCTAGTTATGCTTCATTAATAGTTTCTAGTCCAAGTGTTCTATTATTCACTTCTCAGAGTAGATGAGTCACTTATGGATTTATGACTTAGGAATGTTCTGTTACTATTTTCTGTGGTTAGGATTTCCTTGAACTTTGGGCTCTGATACCATTCTGTCACATCCTCCCAGCTGGTACCCTAACTGGCATACCCGAGAGTGTGATCCACAGCCCCGAAGATCAAGTATCGAGGAAATCATCCTCCCACATAAACAATAATATAATCATGAACAGAACTAAATCAAGGTTTAATATTATAAACAAGGTTCAAAACAAGAAATGAACAATCAGAATAATCAGAGTGCGGAAAGATACCAGATATCCAATGGTATCAAAAAGGAGTGAAGTGAGGCGGAATCTCACTTTACCAAAATAGCGGAACGTAGTATAAAAATCAAAAGGGATTACAACTGAAACAAATGTACTAATAAATAAACTAAGATCAAGCGTTTTCAAGTTTATAGATAACGTCTTCATAAGTATGGACTTCATCAATCCAATGAATCCGTTCTAACTCTATGCCATTCTCAAAAGTAGTACGCAGCTTGATCCACCGGGGGATCATCAAAGTAATCTTGATCGTTGCCAGCACTTTGCGTGTAATACGCTTCATCAGCTTGTGCTTCACTGTACTGCTCGTCATAGTATTCTGTACCTGCAGGATAATCTAATAAAAATAAATATACAACAGGGATGAGTTTCGAAGAAACTCAGTAAGGTAGTTAGTCCATAACATCATAGCTAACATGTGGCAAAACATAACATGATGCAATGCAGTATGAAACAAGTAATGTATGTATGCATCTAACTCTATGTATGCTGGTCTCTATGGCAGACATGATTTAAGTCATAGCACCGTACTTCTTTGGGAAGGTCACGCATACGGCTCCAGTTGGTAGTGGGTCCGGGCATCCCTCTCGGACAAACCATGGTAGGGGGTTAAGTCAACACACTCTCTCACAACCATTTGGCATAAGTACTGGTGCATGTCAGGGAAAAACCTAGCCCAATGCAAGTCATCTACTCAGTTACATCAAGTCAGGTCCAGATACATCCATTCCTCCCCTCTCGGGATCCTTTCCAGTATCCTTTCCACTAGAGTCACGGATATTACTCACCGGACTCATCAACCCTATTGGTTATCCACATATGGTAAACGGGAAGATGTCATGTCCTCTCAAGGATATAACTCACCGGTCTCGAGCGCCCATGAGCCCAAGTCTAGCCATATGCAACCCTCCAATAAATGGCCCCCACAATGTGATTCCCATCCTCTCACGGATATAACTCACCGGTCTTGAGTGCCCGTGAATCCCCATTGCTACCACAGGTCGTTCGGTCTCAATACCCTTCCGAATCGGGTCTAATATAACAGGGGTATATCCTAGCCAAACACTACTAGACATCCCTAGGTATGACAACCATTGATTAGGGAAAGTGTCGATGGGCAACCCCGGAAACATCCCATACTATTTCCGATAATGTCCAAGGATAGAAGTTTCAAAAGGACACTTCCCAATCCCAAACCAAACTTAAGCAAACACATTCTCAGATCAGTCATGACATACACAACCAGTAGTTCATCATATAAAAGAGAATGTAAAAGCAACATCAGATTAAGCAGTAATAAGTAATTCATATAACATAAACAATGAAAAGATGATATAAATAAGTGCTACTGTTCCCACAGTAGGAGATCAGAATTAAAATACAATAACAGTAGGTAATCTCATAGTTTCATAAAGTAGAAACCAGAGAACAAGCAATCTATGTAGTTAAGGAATCAACTGTCCTTACCTTCTAACTTGAATGGAATCTTAAAGAATCAAGTATGATCTTGACTAAACCTGAGAAGACGGTCCTAAACAAGTGCACACAACATGTTAGGAAAGATGCATAAAGGAAAAGATCATAAATCAATCGACATAGACCAATATTGAGGTTGCTGTACTCATTGGTCGAATGATTGGTCTGCTGAACCAGTCGACCAATGAGTCGACCAATGCAGACAGTGGCCTGCAAGAATCCGGATTTTGAGAATCCAGAACCGAATTCGATGGTTCAAAAGGGTACAATTAAGAGGGGAATTATCATGGTAGTATTCTAGGGTATAGAGGATATCAAATCATAACTCAAAATAGTTCTCAAGTTACAACCTAGAAATCATGAGGTTAACCTGATTAGGGTTATCATAGGTTAGGAGGGAAAAAAATAGAAAGATTAAAGATAATGAACTAGGATGTGAAATCCCACCTAATCCTAACCTTGCTACTGTGCCAAATCCATACCTACCATATGCATTATTCAATTTATTCTCTGTCGACTGTCGTATGAGTTGCCTAGTTTTGTTTGGTAGAAGTTCACCCCGAAGCTGATCTTTTCTCCTCTCAATTTCTTCTTGTGCCTTTTATTTACCTTTGATAGGAGGGTGATCTTAAGTAATTCCCATGACTGATCCTCCTATCCCTGCTGTTCTAGAGTGGACCTCCATACACCCTATAACCTTGTGTTTTCCCCACATGATGATTTCGAAGGGAAATCAAGTGTGATCTTCATGATTTGTTATTCCTTCTAATTATTTCAAGACTTCAAGCTTTTCATCCCCTGTTCTCAATCAAAGGTTAGTAATCTCTCTTGTATTGTATTGATCTACTTTTACTATGTTTTACCCTTTGTGATTGAGATTTAGAAGAAGATGTTGCATCCTTGCAACCATCTCTTTACAATCTCTTTTCATTTTTTTTGGGTTTTATGATCTTCATATTGATCTTTACCATGATCCTTATGAAATCTTCATAAAGCCATGATCTTACTTTACTCTTACTATGTTTTATTCTTTGTGATTGAGACTATGAAGAAGATGCTGCATCCTTGCAACCATCTCTTCGACAATCTCCTTTCATTCTTAGGGTGTTATGATCTTCATATTGGTCTTTGCCATGATCCTTGTGAAGTCTTCATGAAGCCATTATCACACTTTTGATTTGATTTCAAGGCATGTTAGATTTATCCCTTGTTTTCTTACAAAAGTTTTACTGTTAATTGTTTTCCGAAGATTTTGGGAAAAGAAAACTCAAGATAAAAGCAATGTCCTCCATCTCCTTAGAATCCTAGTACTCTCCCAATTTCGAGGACGTAATTATTTTAAGGGGGTGAAAATGTGACATCCAGCCCAAACCTAGCCCGGGATACCCTATTTGTTTTGGGATAAAGAAAGACTTGTTTGATGTTAGACCTTGAAGTTGGACCTTGATTTCAATGTTGTTATCCTTGAAAGCCTTAGGAGGCCATATCCGGCCTTATCCTTACCCTGACCAGGCCCGGAATTTGTATTGTCTGTTGATCCAATGACCCGAAGTGGTGGGAAAAGTCCTTGTATACCCTTTTGGTTGATGATTTGGTGTCGGAGCCCAAGCCCATGGACATTGACGATGATGCCCCTCACTTGAGAGCGTTGTCAGTGTTAGTTTTGAATCTGCGCACCGAAGAGGGGTGAATTAGTTGGTAGACCTAATGAACACCTGTGCACAATCCAAAAGTATTTCCCGAAACTAGACTTCTTGATGGACTTGTAGGAGAAAACCCCACCCAATTTGACCCCATATAGCCCTCCAAATCCCTGTCCGAAGTTGCTGAACTATGTCTGGCAAATCCTGCTTGCGCATCGAAGAAGGTGAGCTTAGTTGGTAGACCTAATGAACTCCCATGCTTGATCCAAAGGTATTTCTGGAAACTAGACTTCTTTATTGACTTGTAGGAGAAAACCTCACTCAATTTGACCTTGTATAGCCTTCCGAATCCCTGTTTGAAGTTGCTGAACTATTCCTGAGAATTCTGTTGAAACTGCTGTTGGTCGATACTATTGGTCGATACTATCAACCAAAGGTATCGACCAAAACAAGCCCAGAATCGTGAAAAAGATGCTGTTTGGATATTCCTTTGTCCTTTTAAGTGAAACCTCGAACCTAAATCATTATTTCACTCATTTCAACATCTGAGAACGTGGGAAAGCTCCTCTAAGCCTCCTCCTTGGCTTGGGTGATGATCTTCTACAAGAATCATTGTCTCTCTTCTCTAATCTCTTCTCCAAGGTATGTAATCTCTCACTCTCTCTCTAATCTACTCCTACCCCATCTTGTTCTTGCTACTGAGTTCGTGAAGAAGGTGCTGCAACCTTGCAACCACCTCTTCTACAAGCTCTCTTGGGTTGATTAAACCTCTCTTCATTCCTTCCATGCTATGTTTCTTATACTTGATATTCTTGCTTTCTTATTTTGATTTCCTCTTCATGGAAACATGAGTTCATATTCTTAATCTGATTTTCTTTAGCAAATAGGTCTGATTATATGTTAGTAATTGTCTATATTTTGCTGCTCATCATTCTATTGATTAAATTCCTAAGTTCTCTTGCAATTTCAATTGATTCCATTGAAGAACATGATTCTTGCAAGTTTACACCTAGGACCTCAATTTGGGGGTTTTCAATTTGACCATTGGATCATGTTAATTCTTGCTACGTAGTCTCCTGCTACTGTTCTTAAGCATCCCTCCAAGTTTCATACCGATCCGAGACCCGGAAGACCAATTTTGAGCCAAAACCCAAAGAAATAGCCAATGCCATGATTAACAACTCTTGAACTTGATATGCCAATTTGGGGATTTCTAATTTGACCATTGGATGATGTTAGTTCTTTGATAATTAGTGTCTCCATATTGTGTTTGAACTGTTCCCCAAGTTTCGTATCGATCCGAGACCCGAAAGACCAATTTTGAACCAAAACCGAAAAAGCCAGCTTGTTGTCCGAGAGTCTATTGGTCGATGCTTGTTGGTCGATACTATCGACCCAATGTATCGACCAACAAGGTTGCTGTCAGAAACTTTTTCCCAGTTTTGATCCATTCGATCTTCGATTGTTTTGATTTCTTCTCTAATCCTGCATGTATGTTTGTTTAGGGCTTTAAGACTATAATTGGACCATTCTCTTGTGACTTCGGATCATCTTCTTCACAATTTGAGGTAAGGACGGTTATTGCCATATAACATAGACTGTATGACTTTTACACTGCTGTTGGTAACTTAGTAGACTTAACCTATTAATTGATTTTAGACATCATATGACTACTGTAGTTACCTTATGACAGTAACACCATGCTTAATTACTTGATTTATCATGTTTACTTATTCTTGTCATTTATTTATATACTGTATTATGAGATGTTATGACATGTTTTCAATATGATAATGTATTGTTGATATGTAATGGATGGAAATAAGCATGTGATTGCTTAGGTATGATTTGGGATTGGGGAGTGCCCTACTGGTACTTCTGTCCTTGGACATCCGAGGGAATAGTATGGGATGTTCTCCGAAGATGCCCATCGACGCTTTCCTGGATCATTGGATGACATACATAGGACTTGTCTAGATGTATGGCTAGGATGCCCCTGTCATATCAGACCCGAATCGGAAGGGCATTGAGACCGAACGACCCGTGGTAGTAGTGTGGATTTGTGGGCGCTCAAGACCGGTAACCACTCCGTGAGAGGACATGAATTGCATTGCGGATACCCGAAAGGGGCCATTTATTGGTAGGGTTGCAAATGGCTAGACTTGGGCTCACGGGCGCTCAAGACCGGTGAAATGATCCGTGAGGGGACGTGAGAGCTTCCCGTTTACCATTTGTGGATGACCAATAGGGTTGATGAGTCCAGTGAGTAATATCCGTGACTCTAGTGTGAAGGATACCGGAAAGGATCCCGAGAGGGGAGGAATGGACGTATCTGGAACTGACATGATATGATTAAGTAGATGACATGCATTGGGCTAGGTTATACCTTGACATGCGCCAATACTTAGACCAAATGGTGATGTGAGAGAGTGGTGACCGAAACCCCCAACCATGGATTTGTCCGAGAGGGATGCGGGACCCAACTTCCCCCGGTGATGAGTGACCGAGACTACCTAAAGAAGTATGGTGCTATGACTTAAAGCATGTCTACCATAGAGACCAGCATACTTAGAGTTAGAATCATATTTGAATCTTATGTCTCATATCATCTGCATCAGTTCATGATTGATATCATATGGCTTATGTATTATGGAATAACTTTCCTTGCTTGAGTTCTTTTGAACTCACTCCTTTTTGCAACATATTTTGTTAGACTTTTTCTGCAGTACTCCTACCGTTGACTGTGACGGTCAACACTTTGAGGACTAAGTTGGTGACTCATACCACTTTGGCTACGGTGACTACATCGGTGAAGGCTATCAGTTCAAGACTCATATTTGTCAGGAATAGATCCGGCCTGGCTTAGTTTCTTATGGATTATGTTATTGAGGAGACATTTTATAAGTTAGAAGAAACTGTAACTTAGTTGCTTACCTTTTTATTTTCCTTCTTTGGAGATTTGGTTGTAACCTTTACCTTATTTCGATCTACCTTCCGCACAGTTGTCTTTTGATTTGATACTTGTTATTCCGCACTCTGATGTTCGTTGTGATCCTTCTGTGATCATTTCTTAACTTTTATTATTAGATTACTTGAATACTATAAATTGTTCTTGCTTTTGATTATATTATTGTGATAAGTGGATATGATCGTTCCTAAACTGGATCTGTTGGGCTGTGGATCACTCCCGAGTAACCCAAGATAGGGTACCCCCGGGTGGATTTAGGGCGGGATGTGACATAGGATATGAAAGAATTCAAATCTAGTAAAGGAAACATAATAATTGGGTTACCTTGATTAAACTAGAGGTTCTTGATCTTACCCAAGAATTAGGGTTTTACCCTTTTTGGTTCCCTCGGAAAATAATTGTGAGATCTTGATGAAGGGAGATAAATTGTTAGCCAAGAATAACAAGAAGGGTCATTCAATGATGAAGTTGAGGTTAACACAATATTACTCAAGAAGATTTTCCTTCACAAGGGAGGTTACCAAAAGTTCTCCAGACAATCACACAGATTAGGGTTTCAAAGAATTAGGGTTACGGTTTTCAAGAATTCAATAGGTAGGGTTTAAGAACATGATGATGATCATGAGTCTTAAAGAATATGGTGAGATCAGAGAATTGATGATTACAAGAATGCTTCATCACCTTTATGATCTCAATGAAAACAGAATAAAAGAAAGAAAATCAGAGATAGAAGAGAGAGTGGTTAAGATCATACCTTTGCCGTAGAAAGATGAGGAATTCTTCAAGTCTTTGAAAGTGATCACCAAAGAATGCAAGGGAATGGGTTAGATTAGGGTTCTAACTCGTTCCAGAGGCTTAGGAGGCAGAGGAGGCGGAGTATTCCCGAGATTAGACTTAAATAGAAGTGACAGGATTCAAATTTCAAAAACATAATCAATTGGTCGATTGATTGGTCGATTGGTCCAATCGACCAATGAGTCGACCAATCAAGACAGCAACTTTAAAACAGGGAATTGAAGGCTCAAATCAAGTCCAAACATCAAGGGGTTTTGCACACCTCTAGAGTGACATACCTAGGAGTTAGAAATGCTTTTGAATCAATACAGAGAGCACTCCAAGACCATGAACTAATCCAATCTTCATCCGGGTGCAGTTTCCACCATTGGAACACTAGCATCAACACTCATGGATTCCAATCCAGCCATCAAGTCTTCAATAGAAATGGCCCAAGGATGACTTCTTGCCTTACTTCGGGTCACTGGACCTACAATAAACAGAGTTTCCGGATTAGGGTCAGGGCTGGGTTTCACACCAGAAATCCGAGAAAATCCTCTATTTAGGGTTTTTCACTTTCTATTTAAGTAAGCTTCGTGTTTCTTAGTAACCTCTGCCTCCAAAACTCTCAGAGAACGTGGGAAGACTCTTTCAAAGCTTTCCTTGGTGAACACGAAGAACTTTTGCAAGATCTCAAGCTTGTCATCTCCGATCTGTCAATCCAAGGTTAGTGATCTCTTCGGTGTTGTGATTTATTCTTCTATAATCTTATTCTTGATTGAGACTATGAAGAAGATGATGCATCCTTGCAACCATCTCTTTCATAATCTCCTTTCATTATCAAGGTTTGATGATAATTACATTGATCTTTGCCATGATCCTTGTAAACCCTCATGAAACCCTGATCTCCCTTTTCATTCACTTTCTTAACATGATTGGATCTAATTTTAATGATGGAATTGTGAAAGACTTCTGATTATTTCCTACTAGGATGAGATCTGATCATCTCTAGTCTTTCCCATGGATTCATAATATATTTTATGTCGAAATCTAGGGTTTTCACCAAATTGGGAAATCATGATTTCAAATTGGAAGGTAGCATTTTTAATCATTGTTAATGCCTAATCTATACTCCTTTAGTGTTAGAATACTATTCTAAGGGTTTACTCCAAGTTTCGTAGAGTTTCGAATCACGTAGATTGAGTTTCGGATCAAAATCCATGTTTTTGCTTCGTATTGACTCAGTTGGTCGACAGGTTGGTCAACTGGGTCAGTAGACCAACCAATCGACCAAGCAAGTCAGTAGCTCTGTTTTTCGCTATGTTTGGTTTGGTTGGTCCCCTTTCTTTTTGGCTTTTTTCCTTTTTTTTTTTGGGTGTGGGGTTTTTCTTCGATCGCCTCGAACCGTAGTTTTCCGCACCGAACTCCTTAGATCTGATTCGATCTGGTTTGCTCTTCGATCGATCAACCTCTCACTCTTGAAAGAAACAAAATACCAGTAAGAAACGGAGCCAATCGTCTTGATCGGCGTCTCGTCTCCGACGATCTAGTCAGTATTGTGTCGATGGTGTTTCTGAGCTCTCTGGAGCTTCTAAAATGCTAGTAATGGAGTTCAATCAGAGTGAGCTTAGAGTTTTGGTTGATTCTAGAGACTTACCTTCTTATGGATCTTCCCTCGCTTTTATACTGACTTTCCCGCTTATAATACTCTTTCAATCATGGCCATCGGATCATCGCTCCTCTTTGGACGTCTTTGATCATCTTACTTTTATCTCTCAATCGAACTTGGCTGAGGTTGGTTTGGCCGGTATGAACCGGCAGTGGATATTAGTTACAACATAAGCCCCCAAGCTTACTTATCAGGTTGAATCTAAATGAGACTCTGATCAGCAGGTTTAATCCTTTTCATCAAAATCATACAGTATTCCTTGTCCAGCTATTACGCTTTTTCCCCAGGTGATCCTCGATTTCTTCAAAACCTTGATGGAAGGTCACCATATCATCATTATCTTGAAAATCAGCTTATAACCATGTCCCTCATGAAATTATGTCCTCTGCATTGGTTGAAATTATATTACTGTATTCAGCCCCCAAGTTATCTTAAAGCCGGCTGAAATCACTGTCTTGTCAGACTTTTTATGAATTTTCAAATATAACTTTCCAGCTTCCTTAACGTTACCGCCGCTTGATCATTAATTTCGTCTTTTTCCCATGTATTACCATCATATTGTTCCCTTACCTTTTCACACATCATCCTTATCCTTTTTAACTGCAGTTTTCATACGTTCGCCGATTGATCCCACACGTCGGTTATGAAGGGTAATGACCATTGATTTTGGACCATCGTGCATTTCCTCCTCCTTTCAAAAAATCTTTTCTCATTCTTTATATATATCTGTCAACTGTCACCTGTTCCTTTCCGTACTATGCTCTTCTTTTTTTGTGAACATCAAACATACCTATCTGCCATTTTCTTTATCACTCCTTTTCAGATTTTACCTTTCAGGTTTTCTTCTTCTTCCTTTCTTGTCTCCGCCATGGATCCTGCTTCCAATCCTTCAGTGACCAGTACCTCGCTCAACTCTGATATATCTCCAAGCAACGAGCAGATGAAAGACGTGTCTGGTGCCTCCTCCTCTCAGCATAATCCTTTAGACTAGAAACCTGTTCCATATGCTCACGATGATGCCATTCTTATTTATACTCCTGTCAATATGTCCAGAGAAAAAATGGACCCAAAGCATGCTGGTCCTAAGTGGTATCCCACCAAAATAAAGAAGTCCCATCTGGACTCTTATTTGGAAAGTTACCATTTTCCTTCCGATGCTAGAATATGGGTTCCTGACTCCTCCGATCGTCCCTACTTAGTTGACCCAGGTGTTATCACCATTTACCTTGATCATCTTGATTCAGGTTTTAGAATCCCCCTGATTCCCATAGTTCAATCTTTATTGGACTACTATCATGTCTGCCCTTCTCAACTTACTCCAAATAGTTGGAGATTAGTTTACTGTTTTTTTGCGTTTATTCTCCAGATGAATCGTATCCCATCTGTTGACCTTTTCAGAAATTATTACACCTTGAAAGTATCCCGCGAACGCGGATACCTTCATTTTGCTAGAAGAACTTGCATTGTGAGTGAACTAGGAAGAGAATCCAAAATTTTCATTGATTCTTCCATTCCCCATGACAACAAGCAATGGCGGGAAAAGTACTTCTTCTGTGCCATTCCAAATCCAAACTTTCGATCTCGATGGTGCTTACATTCCTTGGAATCCTTATCTCCTCTGAAAGTGCGTCCTGAACTTACTGAATATGACCGAATAACCTGGAGTATGATTCCCACCGGAACTCCAATAGATGCAGCCAAGTTGAAAACAGATGCAGGTCTCATTAGTCACGGCCTTTTTCCAGGTAAAGATAATAACAACTGTATACCTTTCTTTCTTTTCTCCTTATTTTCTCTCTTTTTGTAATCCTTAATCATTATCATATACTTTTATCATCAGAAGTAATTGCTCGTCCGGTCCCTAGTGTTGCTGATCTCCGAAGAATTGTTTCAGAAGAAAAGAAATCCGATTCTAGGGTTACCAAACCCTCCAAGAAAAGGAAACATACTGCTTGTCACCCTTCAAAAAGAAAAACTGTTGAAAAAGATCCCCCTGATCAAAAGAAAACCATCCCGGCTCCAGAAGATACCGTCAGAGAAGATATCGATGTGCAAATTGTGAAAACTGTTGCAAGTAAGACCCCTGGTCCCAAGACGAGGACCTCCAGAACCTCCAATACACTGAGATGCGGACTTAGGTCCATAGATCCAGTTTCTGACCAGGGCTCGTCTGGCTCAAAGAAGAAGAAGAAAAGAAAAGAATTTCATACTGCTCCCACAGAAGTTCCCACTGTTGAAGATAATCCACATGAAGAGATTCCTGCTGCCACCGAGGCTGATGTTGAGGAAAATAGAGAAAACTTACTGTCACACACATCAGCCGATTTACCTCACGATACTTCCATCTTCCCAGAAAAGATGGTTGAGGATGAAGATCGAGGTAAGGATTTATTTGACTATTCTTCTGATCATCTGAAGAGAATTGCTGAAGACATATTAATACATGTTGCAGGTGGTATTATTGAGGAAATAGCTGACCAATTGTGTGATGAAAATGCTGATGTTCCTGTCTCTCCCTTGGATGTTGTTGCCGAGGACCATGTGAATGAAACTTCTGTTTCCGTTTTACCTTTATCCATCCCTGTGTTGGATGTTGTTGCCCCAGATACTGATGTTCCCCCTTTTGAAGAAAATGATCAAGATGCTCCTCCCTTGGAGGAAAACAACCAGAATATTCCCCAGGAAATTCATGAAGTAGTTCCACCAGAGAATAATCCTGCCCCACCTGAAGCTCTCATGGTAATTGATCCTCAAAATGGTCATGAAGACCAAGAAAATATCATCATGCAGACTGGTTCAAATGATGCTGTTGTAAATGTAAATCCTGAGAATATTCTTGAGATAGCTGATCTCCAACCAGTCCCCGACCAGCCTGATGATACCATGAGCATTGCTGACTCCGGGAATCCTTTCCACCCTGAGTGGTTTTTGAAAGAAAATCATACGGCCAGCCGCAATTGGGAGGCTGCCAGAGAGTGGGGCACAAAAGGCAGAATCCCCCGCGACAAGAGGAATACTGCACAAATGTCTGATTCTGACCTTTATTCACATGGGTGGGGGTAAGAAATAGACCTTTTTCCCTTTCTTCTATTTAGAATTAATTTACTATTGATCTAATTACTTATATTGTTTTAATATATATATATATATATATTGATTGATCGACAGATGTTTTGGGGCTGCCTTCAAAGCATTTTCTGAAGTATTGGAGAGAGAAAAAATTGTCTCAGGAAAATGATGAACTGATCAAAAAGAATTTTGAATTGGTCAATGAGGTACAAGATCTTCGGAGAAAATTGGAATCTTCAGAGAGAAAATTAACAGCTGCTGAGTTCAGAGAGATTGATTTGATGAATGATCTTGATAGCTTACACACTGACTATGAACTTTGCTCTGACCATTGTGCTGAATTGCAGGAAGAGGTTTCTATGTTGAGAGATGCCGTTTTGAATTATAGGAATGAGCTTTTTCAGCTCGAAATGTTAAAGAATGATGCCCTTGACAGGGCTAGGATTGCCACAGATGAAAGAGAGGATTTTAAAGGAAGGCTAACTAGAGCCTTGGTCTGGTCACAAAGTATTGAGAAAGAAAAGAATGAACTCTAGGAAAAGTTCAATGAGATTGAAAAGCTAAATACTACTTTAGAGTTGGCTCAAGAATACCATGTGAAAGCTTTCAGTTCAATTTTGTTGGAGAAGTCTGCTTTAGAGGATAAAAATAATGATTTGGGGTTGAGACTCAATGAAATAACAGCAGAAAAGGATAATCTCGATGCTTCCCTTAGTTTGGTTTCTAAAGAGAAAGAAAGTCTTCATGCTCTCCTGGATGAAACTTTAAAATTCAAAACTTTACTGCATGAAGATTTAGAAGCAGAGAGGAAACAGTTTGAAGTTGAGAAGAAAAGAATACAAAGTGAAAATCAGATAGTCTTAAATTCAGTTACCTCCTCAGTGAAGGAAGTTGGAGATAATCCAACTTTCCTCGGATTTTGCAAGAATATGGTAAAGGATTGCTCTGATCAAATCTTTTCAGAAATCCTTAAGATTCATCCTGGTTTAGATTTCAAACTGTTATCCCCAGAATTTCTCCCTTCCAGAACCTTTTTTGATCTTAGGAACTTGAAATATCCCAACTTTGATTGCTCATCAGAAGATAATTCTGACAATGATATGAGTGACTCCTCCAGTTCTGGCCAAGATCATTCTGCCAGTGATTCAGATAACAATGATGATGATAACTTACCTGCTCAAGAAGATGAAGAGTCTGCTGCTAATGATATTGCTGATGTTGATCCATCTGGTAATGCTACAGATGTTGATCCATCTGCAAAACCACAAATTTGAAGAATACACTCTTTTTTGTTTTATGAACTTACCTTTTTCCTCCTTGTCTACCTCTTCTGCATATGAGGTTTTTTAACTTGTCAATCTTTTATATGAATGAAATTTTCTTCCTTTCTTTTGCTCTCTTTAGCTTTGACAGAATAGTATCTTTTGTAATGTTGGCTATCATCTTCTAACCAATTCATAATTGATTAGATGTATATATCTTTGATCAAACTTTGTAAATTGACTTCTGCTGAAATACTTCTGACGAAAAAATATTTGAAAGGAACTTTAATACCTGATCAGATACCTTGAGATGTTGATTTACAGATAACCTTTGAACTTCGATAAATAGTCCTCGATGTAACCTGATCCTTGAGTTATTTTATTGATTAATTCCGTTGTACTCGATCCGAATGCTGCCTTAGAAAGTTGGCTACTGGAGCCTGACTTCGGAAAGTCGGGATCATTCCTCGGAAGGAACAATCCGGGATCACCCTCACGAAAGGAATGATCCGTGATTAGCTTAGCATGACCTGGCTACCTGAGCCTGACTTACGTAAAGTCAGGACCATCCTCGGAAGGAAGGATCCGTGATCAGCTTCGGAAAGCATGACCAGGCCTCGGAAGGCTGGCTACTTGAGCCTAACTCACAAAGAGTCGGGACCACCCTCAGAAGGAATGATCCGTGATCAGCTTCAGAAAGCATGACCAGGCCTCGGAAGGCTGGCTACTTGAGCCTAACTTACGAAGAGTCGGGATCACCCTCGGAAGGAATGATCCGGATCAGCTAGCATAATCACGCCTCAGATGGCAGGCTACTTGAGCCTGACTTCAGAAAGCCGGGGTCATCCTCGGAAGGAATGACCCTGAATCAGCATTAAAAAGGCATGATGTGACCTCGTAAGGCTGACCACTTGGGCCTGACTTCGGAAAGTCGGGATCATCCTCGGAAGGAATGACCCTGGATCAACATTGAAATGGCGTGATCAGATTTCATAGAGCTAACCACTTTGGCCTGACTTCGGAAAGTCGGGATCATCCTCGGAAGGAATGACCCTGGATCAGCGTTGAAATGGCGTGATCAGAAGAACTAGTTCGCAAAAATGTCCCTTGGATTAATAATGAAGAAGAAACTTTAGATGACCACATTTAATAAAATGTTTTCTCCAAGAATACCAAAAAATCCTTTCTACTGATAATATTTCTTAAGGTGAATTACATTCCACAGTCGTTTCAAACAGCTCCCATGAGAATCTTTCAGCCAATATGTGTTTTTGCTCACAGTTTTTATCACCACATATGGCCCTTCCCAGTTTGCAGAAAGCTTTCCACAGTTCCTTGGATCTGATGCTGATTTTTTCCTCAAAACCAAATCTCCTACTCTGAAAGATTTATGTTTGACTCGAGCATTATAATACGCCGCTGTTCTCCTCTGATATTCTATATTACGGTATAAGGCCTTTTCTCTGACTTCGTCTAAAAATTCAAGGTTTGCCCGCAGTCCTTCTTCATTAGTTATTGGATCAAATCCCTCATATCTGTTTGATCCCACCATAACCTCCACTGGAGCCAATGCTTCTGACCCATATGCTAGTCTGAAAGGTGTTTCTCCTATTGGAGTCCTGACCGTAGTCCTATACGCCCATAGTACATGAGGTAGTTCATCGATCCACAAACTATGCACTTCATCCAGCCTCCTTTTTATTCCTTGCAGAAGTGTTCTGTTAGTTACCTCAATTTGGCCATTGCATTGAGGATATGCCACAGACGAGTGCTTGCACTCAATATGATAGTCTGCACAGAATTCCTTGAATCTTTCATTGTCAAATTGTGGTCCGTGATCAGTCAGTAGAATCTTTGGTAGGCCATATCTGAATATGACATGATTTCTGAAGAACTTTTCAATTTGACTTGTGGTAGTTGTTGCCAGGGCTTCTGCTTCTACCCATTTCGTGAAATAATCAATTGCAGCCACTACAAATTTTTTTCCTCTAGTTGTAACAGTAAAGGGCCCCAACAAATCCATACCCCACATAGCAAATGGGAGGGGATTAAGAATTGATGTTAGTTGCTCTACTGGCTGATTCTGAATTGGTGCATGAATCTGACATTGATGACACCTTCTTACATATTCAATCGCCTCAGATTGCATACGTGGCCAATAAAATCCTTGTCTTAGAATTTTATAAGCCAAAGCTTTCCCACCTAAGTGGTTTCCACAGATTCCTTCGTGGACCTCAGATAAGGCATAAAGAGCATCAGAGGGTCCCAAACATTTCAAAAGTGGCCCAGAAACTGTTCTTTTATATAATAGCTCATTCTTTAGAATAAACCTGGTAGCTCTTCTTTTCACAGTTCTGGCCTATTCCCTATCTTCAGGAAGAATACCATCCTTCAGATACTATATAATAGGATCCATCCAAGATATCTCTGCGTCAATTTCCATTATCTCTGGTTCTGAATATGCTGGAATATCTAGCTCCTCATAATATACAGTTTGTGGAATAGAAATAGACTTTGCGGATGCCAATTTTGCCAGAGAATCTGCTTCATTATTTTGATTTCGAGATATCCTCGTGACTGAGAATTGTGCGAACCACTCCTTACATTGCGATACTTTTTTAAGATAGCTGACCATTCGATCATCTTTCGCACCATACGCTCCCGTGACTTGACTGACCACCAGCTCAGAATCACTTTTTACTTCAATGCTTTGAACACAGAGGGATCTGGCTAGTCGTAATCCTGCAATAAGAGCTTCATACTCTGCTTCGTTGTTTGAAGCATGAAAATTAAACCGAAGTGCATTTTGAATTACAAATCCGAACGGACTCTGTAAAATCATCCCCGCTCCTGATCCCTGTGAATGACTTGACCCATCTACATGTAAGGTCCACACAGAAGACACCTCACTAGAATCTTTTTCCTCCTCTGTTGATGAAATACTTTCAGCAATAAAATCAGCCAAAACTTGTGTCTTTATCGCAGTTCTAGGTTTATAATCTATATCGTGTTCTGTTAATTCTACTGCCCATAATACCATTCTCCCCGCCAGATTAGGCTTATGCAGTATTTTCTTTAAAGGCCAGTTGGTAAGAACAATAATTGGATGAGCCTGAAAATAAGGTCGGAGCTTCCTGGCTGCTATTATTAAGGCGAAAGCCTGTTTCTCAAATTCCGGATATCTAGATTCTGCATCTAACAATGTATGACTTACAAAGTAGATAAGATTTTGGACTGTACCTTCTTCCCTGATTAACACCGCGCTTACTGCCGCCTTTGAAGAAGATAGATATATCTGCAAGCTCTCTCCAGGCTTTGGTCGAGATAAAACTGGTGGACCGGTCGCCCTCCTCTTCAGCTCTTCAAATGAATTCCCGACGAGTCCTCCGACCATTTGAATTCGTTGAGTGCATTTAGATTTTTCAACGCCTTGAAGAATGGTGCACACTTATCTCCCGATCTTGATATAAATCTACTTAATGCTGCAACTCTTCCTGTTAAGCTTTGAATTTCTTTCATACTGTTGGGTGCTGTCATATTTAAGATAGCCCTGATTTTTTCTGGATTTGCCTCAATACCCCTCTGCGTGACCATGAAACCTAGGAATTTACCAGATGAAACTCCAAATGCACACTTCTCAGGATTGAGTCTCATTCCATTTCTCCTCAATACATCAAAGCACTCTCTTAAATCGGCGAGATGATCAGATTTAAATTGACTTTTTACAAGAAGATCATCTACATAAACCTCCATATTTCTTCCAATCTGATCTGCGAACAGCTTGTTCATCGCCCTTTGGTATGTTGCACCGGCATTTTTTTACCCAAAAGGCATAACCTTATAACAATAGCTTTCCCGATTGGTCATGAATGCCATGTGAGGTTGATCCTCCCCTTCATAAGAATTTGATTATAACCAGAATAAGCGTCCATAAAACTCAACATTTGCTGACCTGCTGTAGCATCAATTAACTGGTCAATTCGCGGCAAAAGATAGCAATCCTTGGGACATGCCTTGTTCAAATCAGTGTAATCTACACACATTCGCCATTTTCCATTATGCTTTTTCACCATTACCACATTTGCTAGCCATCTTGGACACTCAATTTGCTCAATAAACTGAGATCTCCTAAGCTTGTCCACTTCAACTTTAATTGCATCATGCTTTTCTGATGAGAAATTCCTTCGTCTCTATTTCACTGGCTTGATAGATTTATCTATCCATAGGCAATGCTCCGCCACTTCTCTACTTAAACCTGGCATGTCTTGTGCTGATCAGGCAAAGACATCTACGTTTTGCTGAAGAAATTCTCTCAATTGCTCCTTGTCCTGACTGTTCTGATCAGCTCCTATCATGGTCCCTTTTTCTGGATTTCTCCAAACCAAAACAAATTTTTTCCAGCTTTTCTACCGGTTCAACTCTTTGAATTTTTTCCTCATCCCTGTTATTCGTAACTTCAACAGTAAAGGCGAGTGCCTTACCTTGTGCTTTTGAATCCTTCAAAAAGGTTGTATAGCTCTGCCTTGAAGTTTTCTGATCTGATTTGCATTCTCCAATGCCTCCTTCTGTTGGGAACTTGACCTTCAAATGTCTTGTCGAAATTATTGCCCCAATAGTATTCAACGTTGGTCTCCCGAGAATTATATTGTATGCTGATAGACTTTTTATTAACAAAAATTTAGTAATTGTAGTTACCGTTTGTGGATGTGTTCCAAGTGTTATTGTTACCTCCACAGTCCCTTCTACCGAAGTAGACTCTTCAGAAAATCCAAATAGCCTTGTGCTGCAAGGTTTTATCTTGACCGTATCCAACTTCAATCGCTGAAAAGCTTCGTAAGACATTATGTCTACAGATGATCCTGTGTCTACGGAACTCTATGAATATCTCTATTTGCCACCTCAATGACCACCACAATGGCGTCATCGTGTGGTTCTTGAATTCCTTCCATTTCTTCCTCCATGAAGACTATCTCCTTCATCATTTTGATTCTTCTATGAGTAACATGAGATTCAACAGCATTTACGTACCTGGCATGCGCCTTAGATTTTGAAATTGAATTTAAATCCAAACTTCCCAGGATGGTCATGACGAGAGACTGCTTCTGTTGAATCTGCCGATTTTCTTGCTGTTTAGCATTTTCCTCTGGAGAGTTGTACTGAAAATCTCCCTTGGTTTGGTCTTCTCTAGCTAGTGTTCGATTATTCCACCTTCTCGGCTGATTAGCGGCATTTCTTCTGTTGCCTCAATTTCTCCTTTGAACAAATTGGTCCAATCTTCCTTGACTGATCAGTCGCTCAATTTCATTTTTCAGAATTTTGCAATCATCAGTATCATGACCATGATCTTTGTGATATCTACAGAATCTATTCGGATTCCTCTCATCCGCCTTTGCTATCATAGGTAGTGGCCATTTCATAAATCCCTGATGCTGAATTCGCATCAAAATTTATGATCTTCTTGCATTGAGAGGAGTGTAGTTTTCTTGGAACGGTCTTGGGATGTCCCTTCTGTATTGACGATCAGGAATGTTTCTTGAAAAACTCCTGTTATTCCTCCGCTCTCTCTGATCTCTCTGATCAGATTTCACAACTCCATCATCTTTCCTTTTAACTCCACTGCTGTCAGTTTCTTTTCTTGCTTGGAGAATGTCCTTCATATTTGCATACTGATTACAGCGAGTCGTCAATTCCACTATATTCGCCGGCTTGTTCATGATCAGGAATTCCAGAAGATGCTCATCTGTTAGGCCTCTGAACATAGCGCCATATGCCACTGCCTCATTCAAATTTTTAATTTGAATTGACTCATGATTGAATCTCTTCATGTAATTTCGAATTGATTCTCCTGATTTTTTACGGATTATAGCTAAATTATCAACAGTTTTGCTACTTTTCATGCTACTTTGGAATCTTGACAAAAATACTTTCGTCAAATCCTTAAAATCCTTAATGGAATCTGGTAATAAGCTGAAGAACCAGGTTGTTGCAGATCCTTTCAAGGAAGATGGAAATGAGCGACACTTTAAAACATCGTAGTTACTCGCCAAAGATCATAACAGAGTTGAACTGAGCCAGGTGTTCCATTGGATCTGTGCTTCCATCATACATTGTGAATGTTGGAAGTTTAAAATTGCGCGGCAATGGTGCTAACATAATGTCCTTAGCAAATGGATTTTGGTTCATCATTTCCTCAACTTTTTCTCCGTCATCTTTGTTCACCAGTCGCGAAATCTTTTACTGATTTCCGATCCATAGACTTCAGATCTGCAATCTCCTGATTTTCCTGTTTCTTTCTTATCTCTCCAATCCCCAACGCTTCTACTCTTTTTGCTCCAGATATGACTCAATTGATCATCTCTAGACGATTCTCGATCTTTGGTCTCTAGTGGAATATAGTTTGGATCCGCACTCTCTCCTGATCCTTCCTTTAGAAATGACCTCCTTCAGCTTCCTCCTGACTTTTGAATCTGAGAATTTGGGACAGAGGTCGCTTTTGCTCGGGAAAAAGTTCGAGATCTTCCAGCTGATAAGACCGGAACTCTTTCCTCAGGATGTACTCCGATCTGCTTGATGAAAGTCCTCATCAGATTTTGTGTCTCTAGTATTTGATGATGCATGCTCTCAAACCGCTCTGCGATCAAATTTGGATCTAACTCTGGACGAGATGTCGCCAATGTATCTGCTAATTGTTTCTCTTGCCTTTCGAACTGATCAGTTGGACGAGGTGAATGATCCTCCATCATTCTCTGGCCTCGTCGAGTCTGCATCATCGGGATTTGCGGTATCGGAACCACTTGTCTCATTCTTCTTTTTGTATTTACTCTCCTCGGCTCCCTCTCGGCTTGTTTCCGCCATTTCTATCGGTAATTCCTCCTCACTG